>NW_024081804.1:211787-307896 GCF_003009895.1 Hyaena hyaena | reverse complement strand
TGAGGAACCTCCACACTGTTTTCCAGAGGGGCTGTACCAGTTTACATTCCCACCAACAGTGTAGGAGGGTGCCCGTTTCTCCACATCCTCGCCAGCATCTAGAGTCCTCTGATTTGCTCATTTTAGCCACTCTGACCGGTGTGAGGTGGTATCTCAGTGTGGTTTTGATTTGTATTTCCCTGATGAGGAGGGATGCTGAGCATCGTTTCATGTGTCTGTTGGCCATCTGGATGCCCTCTTTAGAGAAGTGTCTGTTTGTGTCTTCTGCTCTTTTCTCCACTGGATTATTTGTTTTATGGGTGAGGAGTTTTGTGAGTTCCTTATATATTTTGGATACTAGTCCTTTACCTGATATGTCGTTTGCAACTATCTTTGCTCATTCTGTCGGTTGCCTGTTAGTTTTGTTGATTGTTTCCTTTGCTGTGCAGAAGCTTTTTATCTTGAAGAAGTCCCAATAGTTCATCTTCGCTCTTGATTTCCTTGCTTTTGGAGATGTGTTGAGTAAGAAATTGCTGCGATTGAGGTCAAAGAGGTTGTTCCTTGCTTTCTCCTCTAGCGTTTTGATGGTTTCCTGTCTCACATTTATGTCCTTCATCCATTTAGAGTGTATGGTGTAAGAAAGTGGTCTAGTTTCATTCTTCTGCATGTTGCTGTCCAGTTTTCCCAGCACCATCTGTTAAAGAGGTTGTCTTTTTTCCATTGGATAGTCTTTCCCGCTTTGTCAAAAATTAGTTGGCCATACATTTGTGGGTCCAATTCTGAGTTCTCTATTCTCTTCCATTGGTCTATGTGTCTGTTTTTGTGCCAATACCATACTGTCTTGATGATGACAGCTTTGTAGTAGAGGCTAAAGTCTTCGATTGTGATGGCTCCCGTTGTGGTTTTCTTCAATATTACTTTGCTAACTTGAGGTCTTCTGAGATTCTGTACAAATTTTAAGATAGTTTGTTCTAGCTTTGAGAAGACTGTTGGTGCAATTTTGAGTGGGATTGCATTGAATGTGTGAATTTGCTTTGGGTAGTATTGACATTTTAAAAATATTTATTCTTCCCATCCATGAACATGGAATATTTTTCCATTTATTTGTGTCTTCTTCAATTTCCTACATAAGTTTTCTATAGTTTTCATTGTACAGATCTTTTACATCTTTGGTTAGGTTTATTTTATGGAGTTTTGTGCAATTGTAAATGGATCAGTTTCTTTATTTCTCTTTTTGTTGCTTCATTATTGGTGTATCAAAATGTAAACAACTTTTGTAAGTTGATTTTGTACCCTGTGGCTTTGCTGAATTCATGGATCAGTTCTTGTAGGCTTCTGATGGAGTCTGTCGGAGTTTCCATGTAGAGTATCATGACATCTGCAAAAAGTGAAAGTTTGACTTCGTCTTTGCCGATTCTAATGAATTTTATTTCCTTTTGTTATCTGATTGTTGATGATGCTAGAACTTCCAGCACTATGTTAAACAATATTGGTGAAAGTGGATGTCCCCGTCACGTTCCTGATCTCAGGGGGAAAGCCTTCAGTTTTTTCCCCATTGAGGATGATGTTAGCTGAGGGCTTCTCATAGATGGCTTTTATGATGTTTAAGTAAGTTCCTTCTATCCCGACTTTCTCGAGGATCTTTATTAATAAAGAATGCTGTGTATAGTCAAATGTTTTTTTCTGCATCTATTGACTGGATCATATTATTTTCATCTTTTCTTTTCTTAATGTGATGTATCACATTGATTGATTTGTGAATATATAACCAGCCCTGTAACTCAGGAATGAATCCCACTTGATCATGGTGCATAATTCTTTTTATATGCTGTTGAATGTGATTTGCAAGTATCTTGTTGAGGAATTTTGCATCTGTATTCATCAAGGATATTGGCCTGTAGTTCTCTCTCTTTTTTTTCTTTTTTTTCTTTTTTTCCTGGATCTCTGTCTGGTTTGGGAATCAAAGCAATGCTGGCTTCGTAGAATGAGTCCAGAATTTTTCCTTCCATTTCTACTTTCTGGAATAGCTTGAGAAGAATGGGTATGAACTCTGATTTAAATGTCTGGTAGAATTCCTCAGGGAAGCCATCTGGCCCAGGGCTCTTATTTGTTGGGAGATTTTTGATAACTGATTCAATTTCTTCACTAGTTATGGATCTGTTCAGGTTTTCTCTTTTTCCATATGAATTTTGGTACTTATGGGTGGTTAGGAATTTGCCCATTTCTTCTATGTTGTCCAGTTTATTGGCATATAATTTTTCATAGTATTCCCTGATAATTGCTTTATTTCTGAGGGGTTGGTTGTAATAAGTCCATTTTCATTCATGATTTTGTCTATTTGGGTGCTCTCTCTTTTCTTTTTGAGAAGCCTGGATAAAGGTTTATCAATTTTGTTTATTTTTTCAAAAAACCAACTCTTGGCTTCATTGATCTGTTCAGCTATTTTTAGGGATTATATATAGTTTATTTCTCCCCTGATTTTTATTATTTATCCTCTTCTGCTGGGTTTGGGGTACTCTTGCTGCTCTGCTTCTAGTTTCTTTACGTGTGCTGTTAGATTTTGTATTTGCACATTTTCTACTTTCTTGAAATAGGCCTGGAGTGCAGTGTACTTTCCTCTTAGGACCGTCTTTGCCGCATCCCAAAGAGTTTGGATTGTTGTATTTTCATTTTGATTTATTTCCATGTATTTTTAAAATTTCTTCTCTAATTGCCATGTTAGCCCATTCATTTTTTTACTAAGGTGTTCTTTAACCTCCATGTTATTGTAGTGATAGCATAGTGATCATAGCATCGTGATCTGAATGTGTGCATGGTATGAACTCAATTCTTTTATTTTAGTGAAAGCTGTTTTATGACCCAGTATATGATCTATCTTGGAGAATGTACTATGTGCACTTGAAAAGAAAGTGAATTCCATAGCTTCAGAATGTAGAGTTCTAAATATATCTGTCAAACCCATCTGGTTGAATGTATCAGTCAGGTCCTTTGTTTCTTTAGTGATTTTCTATCTAGTTGATCTATCTATTGCTGTATATGGAGTATTAAAGTCCCCTGCAAATAGCACATTCTTATCAATAATATTCTTTCTGTTTTTTTATCAATTCTTTTATGTATTTGGGTGCTCCCATATTCAGTACATAGACATTTATAATTGTTAGCTCTTCCTGATGGATTGACCCTGTAATTATTATATAATGCCCCTCTTCCTCTCTTGATACTGCCTTTACTGTACAGTCTAGTGACGGTCTAGTTTGTCAAAAATAAGTATGGCTACTCCAGCTTTCTTTTGACTTCCTGTAGCATGATATATTTTTCTTCATCCTCCCACAGAGCATGAGCAAGGGAGGGACAGAGAGAGAGGGAGACACAGAATCCAAAACAGAGCCCGACACGGGGCCCAAACCCATGAACCACGAGATCATGACCTGAGTGGAAGCAGACGCTCAACTGACTGAGCCACCCAGGAGCCCCTGGATCTTGGTTTTTTTATCCATTCTGATACACTATGTCTTTTGATTGGAGGATTTAGTCTATTTACATTCAGTGTTATCATTGAAAAATATGGGTTTAGAAACACTGTGTTCTCTGTAGGATACATGCTTGTAGTTGTGCCTCTGGTACCTTGAGTTCCTTGCAACATTTCGCTCATACAGTCCCCCTTAGGATCTCTTGTAGGGCTGGGTTAGTGATGATGAATGCTTTCAATTTTTGTTTATTTGGGAAAACATTTATCTCTCCTTCTATTCTGAGTGACACTCTTGCTGGATAGAGGATTCTTGGCTGCATATCTTTTCTGTTCATCACATTGAAGATTTCCTGCCATTCCTTTCTGGCCTGCCTAGTTTAGTAGATAGGTCTGTAATCACTCTGATAGGTCTCCCTTTGTATGTTAGGGCACTTTTCTCCATAGCTGCTTTCAGAATTCTCTCTCTGTCCTTATATTTTGCCAGTTTCATAGTTTCACTATGATATATCATGCAGAAGATCGATTCAAGCTATGTCTGAGGGGAGTTCTCTGTGCCACTTGGATTTCAACGTCTGTTTCCTTCCCCAGACTAGGGAAGTTCTCTGCTATAATTTGTTCAAGAATTCCTTCAGTTCCTTTCCCTCTCTCTTCCTCTTCTGGAATTCTTATGATATAGACATTGTTCCATTGATTGTATCTCTGAGCTCTTGAACTCTCCTTTCGTGTTCCTGGATCGGTTTATGTCTCTTTTTCTCAGCTTCCTCTTTTTCTATAATTGTGTCTTCTAAATCACTTATTTGCCTTTCTGCCTCTTCAGTCCATGTATTGGACACCTCCATTTTTATTATGTATCTCATTTATATCATTTTTTAATTCATTACAGCTATTTTAAGCTCCATAGTCTTTGTAGCAATAGTTTCTCTGATGTCTTCCATGCTTTTTTCAAGCCCAGCGATTAATGTTATGACTATTGTTCTAAATTCTTGTTCAGTTATTCTGCTTATATATCTTTTGAGCAGTTATATAGCTGTCATTTCTCCCTGGAATTTCTTTGGAGGAGCGTTCTTCCATTTCATCATTTTGGTTAGCTTTCTATCTCTTGTTAGTTTTTTTAATTTTTTTAATGTTTTATTTATTTCTAGGAGAGAGAGAGAGACAGCGTGAGCAGGGGAGGGTCAGAGTGAGAGGGAGTCACAGACTGAAACAGGCTCCAGGCTCTGAGCTGGCAGTCAGCACAGAGCCCGACGCGGGGCTCGAACCCACGAACCGCGAGATCATGACCTAAGTGAAAGTCGGACGCTTAACCCACCAAGCCACCCAGGCGCCCCTCTCTTGTTAGTTTTAAAAGCTTGTTATGCACTCTCCACCTGCGAGTGCTGCTGTACCAAAGAAGGCTTTTTGGCTGTCCAGGGCCTGTCCACTCAGGAAGTGTTCTTTGAATGGTGTCTCTTGGTCTCTGTTGTTGAGACCTTGGTTGTTTTATTTCCCTACTCATAGTGGGATTTGGGACCCTCCACCATGTGTACTTTGGCTTGTTTCTTGATGTAGCCCTGGAAAAGAAGACAGGCAGACAAACAAACGCACAGACAAACCCAACAAACATGGAAACCAAAAGGGAAAACAAAAAAGAAAAAAGGAAGGGACACACACACACACACACACACACACACAAAGAGGAAGGAAGGAAGAAATAATAAAAATAAAAATACATAAAAAAGAAAAGAATCCAATAGACAAAGACAGTCTAAAGCATAGAACCAGAATTCCCAGGTACAAATAAAGAGCCGGGTGTAAGCAGTTCTAATGGAAGAGCATATACAAAGAGGGAAATGATAGGGCGAGGAGGAAGCGAAATTGGAAATGAAACGAGCAGGCAGAGAGACTAAGAGGCTTAGTTCAGAGAGAAAGAAGGGAATAGAGGCGAGGCAAAAGAAATGAAGATAATGCTACTCAGAGAAACTATATAGTCTGATTGCTCCAGAGAGAGAGAAAAAAAAGTAGCAGTGGAGATGTAGAATATACATGTAGAGAATGGATTAAATGTGACCATTTAAGCAACCCAGTGCCCAGAATCAATCAGGGCAGTGTATCCATGTTAGTCTTGACCCGAGCTCTGGTATAAATAAATAAATAAATAAATAAATAAATAAATAAATTTATTTTTAAAAAGGCAGCTCTCTAGCAGGGATTGGGATGGTTTGGTGTAGGCAGGTTTTAGCTTCCAGTGTGTCCTGCGGGGGTTCTGCCTTGGTGGTTGTGGGGAGAAAAGTGGCGGCGCCCCAGTCCCTTCTCGAACCAAGCATTGCAACTCACTCTTTTGTGTCTGAACTTCCAGTGTGGTGGGAGTAGTCAAGGAGAGCCATGTTCTATATCCCAAGCCAGGCCTCGTTTCCAGGTCTTAGTCCAGGCGCCCCATTGATACTACCTGAGTCCCTCAGAGCAGTTTCAAGCCTCTTGCCTCCCCCCTGGGGATCAAGTGGAGCTAGAAGCACGAAGGCACGAAGGCATGGCTTTAGGCACCGCAGTGTCCCCTCCAGGTCGAGCTGGCAAGCGAGGAGCAATTTCTCCTGGGGTCGCCTGGGACGAGTGCGTCCTGCCTATGGTCAGGTGGACAGCAAGAAACCGGACCCCTCTGTGTCCTGCGCCAAGGTTTTTCTCTTCTCCAGCGACAGGGACAGTGTCTTGAGCAGTTTCAGCCACTCTTTCTTTTTTCCCCCTCGACTCACCGTGGTCCCCTGCAAAGGGGGATCACTCCCCTCCCCCTGTGTCTCCGGTCCTGGCCCATTTTTATCTTCCCCAGTTCACACTCACGCTATAAGGTTTTATCAGTGGACTCTGTCTCCTTTTCCTCTCAAACTCCTGGATTTGTAAAGGTTCCTATGGCTTCAGGCCTTCTCGGTTTGAGAGATGGGGGCGAGTGAAATGTACGGAGCTCCCTACTTCTCCACCATCTTGCTTCCCTCCCTTTTGTCTGTCTTGATGTGACTTTGGTTATTTTATTTCCCTACTCATAGTGATGTTTTGGACTCTCCACCATGTGTTCTTTGGTTTGCTCCTTGATGTAGCCCTGGGAAGAAAAACAGACAGATAAACAGAGAGGGAACAAAAACACTCAAATGCACAAATAAACCAAACAAACAAGAAAACCACCCAAAAAACAAAAAGACAGAGTAAAAGCATAAAACCGGATATCCCAGCTACAAATAAACAGCAGTGTGGAAACAGTGCTGATGGAAGAGCATATATAAAGAGAAATGACAGAGATGGGTAGGAAGAAAAAATGAGAGACTAAAGGCTTAATCCAGAGAGAGACAAAGGAGAATTTGGCAGGAGGTGAGGAGAAGGAAATGAAGATAATGTTACCCAGAGAAACTATATAGTCTGATTATTCCAGAGAGAGAGAAAGGAAGGTAAAGAAGGAAGTGTTAAAATACATCAAGAGGATGGATTAAATATTTCTGTTTAAGCAAACCTATAACCAGAAGAGCCAGGCCAGAGGAGGGGAGAGATAAGACTGAGAAAAGGTAGAATATAGAATAGCATGAATTGATCTAGAGTTAATAATGGCAATGCAGAAGCACTAGTCCTAGGGTAGGGCCATCTATTTCTATAGCATCTTAAGGCTCCCAGCAGCTCCCTAGCGCAGATGGGCGTCGTTTGGTGTGAGTGGGTCCTGCTGGCTGATCCCTGAGGCCCCACCTTGGTGGTTATGGGGAGAAAAATTGCGATCCCCCCAATCCCTTTTCCTCAAACCAAATGTCCCAAATCACTCCTTTGTATCTGTTCTCACTGTGCCACAGGTGCAGGCAAGGTGGGTCATCTCCTATGACCCACACCCAGCTGCGTTCCAAGCTCTCACTCCATGCGCATTAATGATGTCCCCTGAAATGTAATCCAGTGAGCCTGGCACTTCAGAGTAGGGGATCGGTTCCTTCTGATCCTGACTGGGCTCCCAGCCTGTCCCGTAGGGAAGTCCTTTGGTCCGCTGGCACAGGGGTTAGGATGGGATAGGATAGGATCCTCAGGCCGAGGGTTTTCTCTTCTCCAGATACAGTTTTGCACTTCCCCAGCCACTTTGTCTTCCCTTTGTCTCTCCACAGAAGGGGCTCCCTCCCCTCCATGCCTCTGTGTCCTGGCCTGCTTTTCCTCCCCCAGTTCGCACTCACACTATAAGGCCGTTTTCCTAGTAGACTCCGTCTCCTTTCTTCCCAGACTCTTGGAGTTCAGAGTCCTTTGGCTTCAGCCCTTTTTTTGTTTGGGTGATGCAGCGGGAAATTTTGAGCCTCCTATTTCTCCACCATTTTTTAGGTATCCCTCTTTTTTGCATGTTTATTAATAATTTTTTAATATATGGTTTTCATTAGGTTCATTATGACTTCTTCTGCATAGAGCAGTCTATATTAAGTTGATGTTCATTTCACTTTGAAACCTGTCTTTACTTCTCTTCTCTCATGTAGGTGTATGTTGTTATATTATATATCCATTTATTTTCCTAGTTCCTTGACTCATTTTTTTTTTACTGAAAAAAATCATTTTGAGTACCTGTGATTCCTAACTTTATACTGTCATCTTTGGTCTTTATTGCCCACTCAAAGTGTCCCCTTTAATATTTCTTTCAGGGCTAGTTTAGTGGTCATGGAGTCCTTTAGTTGTTGTTTGCCTGGGAAATTCTTTTTCTCTTCTTCTATTCTGAATGATTTCCTTGTTGGATACAATATTCAGGGATGCATATTTCCCCCATTCAGTCCATTGAATACATCATGCCTCACCATTTGAACTTATAATGTTTCTGTTTAAAAATATCCTATTATCCTTATTGATTTTTCTTTGTAATTTACTGTCTTTCATTTGCTGCTTTAAAAAATTTTTGTTTAACATTATAACTTGAAATTTAAATTACAGCATATTTTGGTGTTGGCCTTCTTTTGTTGATTTTGATAGGAATTTTCTGTGCCTCCTGGATCTGGCTGTCTGTTTCCTTTCCCAGATTAAGGAAGTTTTCAGCTATTATATCTTACAATAAATTTTCTTCCTCCTTTTCTCTTTCTTCTAATGTTTAAAATATTTTAAGTTTATTTTTTAATGAGGGAGAAAGAGAGAGAATGATCAGGGGAGGGGCAGAGAAGGAGGGAGAGGGAGAGAGAGAGGGGGAGAGAGAGAGAGAGAGAGAGAGAGAGAGAGAGAGAGAGAGAGAGAATCCCAAACAGGCTCCACAGTCAGTGCAGAGCCTGACGTGGAGCTTAAGCTCACAAACCACAAGATTATGACCTTAGCCAAACCAAGAGCCAGACACTTAACTGCCTGAGCAACCCAGGCTCCCCTCTCTCCTCTCCAATGGGACTCCTACAATACAAAAGTTTTTATGTTAGATAGAGCCGCTGAAATCCTTAAGTCTATTCTGATTTTAGGTAGTTCTTTTTTCTCTCTTTTGTTCAGTTTGATTACTTTCCGTTACTCTATCTTCTATGGCACTAATTCATCCCTCTGATTCTTTCATCCTGCTCTTCATTCCATCTAGTGTTTCTCATTTCATTTATTGTGCCCTTTATGTCTGCTATGTTATTCCTCAGCTCTGTGCCAAACGTTACTCCTATGTCTTCCACTCTTTTTCTCAAGTAGAGTGAGTATCCTTATGATCATTACCTTAAATTCTCCATCAGCATGTTACTGATATCAGTTTTGCTCAAGTCTCTGTCTGTGGCTTTGTCCTATTCTTTAATTTGTAATTAATATTTCTATCTCTTCATTTTGTCTGCCTCTCTGTGTCTGTTTATGTGTGTTATAAAAGTCAGCTATGCTTTCTGCTCTTGAAAGTAGTGACTTTTTGAAGAGTTCCTGTAGTACCCTACAGTGCAATATCCCTTATTCACTAGAACATGGAACTTCAGGAGAGTATCCTATGTGTGTTGCTTACACCTTGTTTTTGTGTCTGAATCACTGTTCCTTTTACTGCAATTGTCTACTCTGAGTCTCTCTTTCTTGTGGACTCTGCTTGTTCTTTGTGGCATTAACAAAGACATATACAAGATACCTTTGATGGGGTGTGTGCACCAGGGAAATTGGGAGTGGGGCAGCCCCTTTAGAAAAATTTGTATTAGGTCACTAGTCCTATGCCAGATCCCCTGAAGTGTTGGAGTGACTCCAGGCTGCTGGCTGTGCAAAGCTGGGCATAGCACACCTCATGGTGATGGCTGGGCCTGGCTTAGGCAGGCACACAATGTTTGGTATAGGCATGCTACTGGGGAGGCAGGATGTGTGGATGTTTCATAGCAGAAACTGTGCACTTCATGGCAGGACATGGCACCCACAAATGGCTGGGCTCTTTGTGGAACCTGGATGCAGAACACAATGGCAGCCATGTACCTGGGAGCTGGGCAGCACACATGTTAGGCTTCAACAAAATTTTCCTTGAACTATGCCTGAGTCTAGCAGGCTTAGAGTGAGAAAGTCCTCAGGTGAACTCGTGGTCATGACACACTGTTACCAGGTTATTTAGCAAGTGTTTGTACATCCCTGCCTCCACAAGACTGCTCTTTGCTTTTGCTGGAGAACAGTGGAGGAAAATGGTACCTGCTACCTCCTTCATTTTGGAGAAGGTCCCCAACAAGCTCCAGAAGTAGTGTGAAAAGAACATTCTCCTGTTTGTCCCTTACATTGTGTAAGCTGCTGTTTGTATGTTACCCTCTCCACATAGGCTTCTGTGTCATAAGGGGTGATGATCCAGCAATCACTTGTCATTTCCTGCTTGTGCGGTGCTGGTCAGCTGTCTTTTAAAGCCTCAGGCACCAAGATACACTGGTTTTACAGTCACAATATTCACCCCCTCTGGTTTTCAAAGTCAAGCATTATGGGGATCAGTCTTCCCCATGTGAGCTTCCTCATAGGAAGTCCCATTGTCTGATCTTTCCATGAGTGCAGCTTCCTTCCACATGTGGATGGCCTCCCTCTGCCTTCATCACTTATCAGAAGTAACTTATTTTATATATTTAGTTTTGGGTTTTGTTTTCCAGGTGTTGGACGATACTCTGGCTTGTTTTCTTGGATGTAGATTATATCTAGTTGTAAACATGGGATGAGGTGAAGTCCGGGTACTCCTACTTTGCCATCTTCCTGAGCTCCTCCTCAAGTAAAAGTCAAACAAGTCTTCATTTTTATCCATTCATTCACACTCTGTATTTGATTGTAGCATTTAGTCCATTTACATTCAAAATAATTATTGATAGGTAAGTACTTATATCCATTTTGTTGTTTTTATGGTTTTGTTTTATTTTTTGTTTTGTAGTTCTCCATTCTTATTTTCTTCTCTTTCTCTCTTACCTTGTGGTTTCATGTATTTCTTTCGTGCTCTGCTTGGATTCTTTTCTCTTTATCTATTTTTGCATACCTACTACAGGTTTTTGATTTGTGGTTATCATTAGGTTTTTATATAACATCTTATATGTATAGCAATCTATAGTATGTTAGAGGTTGTTTGAGTCTGAACCCATTCTAAACAAACTACATTAGAAAACATTTATTTAAATTCAAGTTAGTAACCATACTAAGTAGTACTGATTTCAGGAGTAGAACCCAATGATTCATCACTTACATATGACACCTAGTGCTCCTCCTAACAAGTGTCTTCCTTAATGCCCATCACCCACTTAGCCCATCCCTCCACACACTTCCCCTCCTGTAAACCCTGTTTGTTCTCTGTATTTAAGAGTCTCTTACGATTTGTCTCCTCTCTGTTTTTGGCTTATTTTTCCTTCTCTTCCTTTATGTTCATCTGTTGTGTTTTTTAAATTACACATGTGAGTGAAATCATATGATATTTGTTTTCTGTGACTTATTTCACTTAGCAAAATACACTCTAGTCCCTATCACACTGTGGCAAATGGTAAGATTTCATTCTTTTTGATTGCTGAGTAGTATTCCATACATATATACCATCTCTTCTTTATTCATTCATTAATTTATGGGCATTTGGGCTCTTTCCATACCAAAACTTTGTCTATTGTTTACAGCACTACTATAAATATTGGGACGCATGGGTCCCTTTGAAACAGCATTTTTGTATCCTTTGGATAAATACCTGGTAGTGCAATTGCTGGGCCACAGGGTAGTTCTATTTTTATTTTTCTTGAGGAACCTTCATGCTGTTCTCCAGAGTGACCACACCAGTTTCCATTCCCACCAATAATGCTAAAGAGTTCCCCATTCTCTGCATCCTCGCCAACATCTGTTATTCTCTGAGCTGTTAATTGTAGTCATTCTGACAAGTGGGAGATGGTATCTCATTGTTGTTTTGATTTGTACTTCTCTGATGATGAATAATATTGAGCATCGTCTTATGTGTCTGTTAGCCATCTGGAAGTCTTCTTTGGAAAAGTGTCTATTCATGTCTTCTGCCCATTTCTTCACTGAATTATTTGTGTTTTTGGGTGTGGAAATTGATAAGTTCTTTATAGATTTTGGATACTAACCTTTTAAGGATATGCCATTTGAAAATATCTTCTCCCATTCAATCAGTTGTCTTTTAGTTTTGTTTATTGTTTCCTTCGATGTGCAGAACACTTTTATCTTGATGAAGTCCCAACAGTTTATTTTTATTTCTTTTTCACTTGCTTCTGGGGACGTGTAAGAAGTAGCTGTGGCCAAGGTCAAAGTGGTTGCTGACTGTTTTCTCCTGTAGGATTTAATGATTTCCTGTCTCACACTTCTGTCTTTCATCCATTTTGAATTTATTGTGGTGTATGGTGTTAGAAGGTGGTCTAACTTCATTCTTCTGCATGTCACTGTCCAATTTTCCCAGCACCATTAACTGAAGAGACTGTCACTTTTCCATTACATACTCTTTCCTGCTTAGTTGAAGATTAGTTGGCCATGCAATTGTGGGTCTATTTCTGGGTTCTGTATTCTGTTCCATTGATCTATATGTCTGTTTTTGTGCCAGGGCCATACTTTCATGATGATTACAGCTTTGTAACACAGCTTAAAATCTAGAATTGTGATGCCTCCAGCTTTGGTTTCCTTTTTAACATTACTATGGCTGTTTGTGGTCTTTTCTGGTTCCATACAAATTTTAGAGAATGATGATAGGGATTGCCCTGAAAGTGTAAATTGATGAAGTAAGGTAGACATTTTAACAATATTTGTTCTTACAGTCCATGAGCATGGAGTGTTTTTTTTTTTCCCTTCATTTCTTTATGTCTTCCTCAACTTCTTTGATAAGTTTTCTCTAGTTTTCAGCATACAGATCTTTTACCTCCTTGATTAGGTTTATTCCTAGACAGGTATTTTATGGGTTTTGGTGCAATTGGAAATGGAATTGATTCCCTGAGATCTTTTTCTGTTGCTTTATGATTGATGTATATAAATTTAACCGATTTCTGCACATTGAATTTAAATCCTGTGAATTTGCAGAATTCATATATTAGTTCTAGAGGTTTTTAGTGGAGTATTTTGGGTATTCTATGTAGAGAATAATGTTATCTGTGAAGAGTGAAGGTTTGACTTCTACTTTACCAGTTTATATGTCTTTTATCTGATTTTGTTTTCTGATTGCTGAGGCTAGGACTTCATAATACCATTTTTAATAACAGTGGCAAGTGCAGGCAGCCCTGTCATGTTCCTGACTTTAGGAGAAAAAGCTCTCAGTGTTTCCGCATTTAGGATGATGATTAGTGGGTTTTTCATATGTGGCTTTTATGACATGTAGGTGTGTTCCTTCTATGTCTATTTTTAACAGTTTTTTTTATCAATAAATGAAGCTATATTTTGTCAAATTATTTTTCTACATCTATTGAAGAATCATATGGTTCTTATCCTTTGTTTTTTTAACAAAATGTTTAATGTTTTATTTATTTCAGAGAGAGAGAGAGAGACAGCGTGAGCAGAAGAGGGTCAGAGAGAGGAGATACAGAAGCTGAAGCAGGCCCCAGTCTCTGAGCTAGCCATCAGCACAGAGCCCGATGCGGGGCTTGAACCCACGAACGGTGTGATCATGACCTGAGCCGAAGTCAAGTGCTTAACCAACTGAGCCACCCAGGTGTCCCTATCTTTTCTTTTATTAATGTAGTGTATCACATTGATTGATTTGTGAAAAATGAACTAGCCCTGCTCAGGAATAAATCCCACTAGATCAGGGTGAATAAATCTTTTAATGTAATGTTGAAGTGGATTTGCTAGTATTTTGAGAATTTTTGCACCCATGTTCACCATGGATGTTGGCCTGTTATTCTCCCTTTTAGCATTACCTTTGTTGGGTTTTAGAATCAAAATAATGCTGGCCTAGTAGAATGAGTTTGGAAGTTTTCCTTCTATTTCTATGTCTTGGAACAGTTAGAGAAAAATAAGTATTTACTCGTCTTTAAATTTCTGGTAGAATTACCCTGGAAAGCTCTCAGGCCCTGGACTCTTGTTTGTTGGAAGATTTTTGATTACTGATTCAACTTATTTGCTGGCTATGGGTCTGTGAAGTTTTTCTATTTCTTCTTGTTGAGTTTTGGTAGTGTGTGAGTGTCTAGGAATTTGTCCATTTCTTCCAGATTACCCAGTTGGTTGGCATATAATTTTTCATAGTATTCTCTTATAGTTGATTGTATTTCTGTGGTGTTAGTTGTGATGTCTCCTCTTTCATTCATGATTTTATCAGTTTGGTCCTCTTCTCTTTTCAAGTTTATCTATTTTGTTTATTCCTTCAAAACGCAGTTTTTAATTGCATTGTACCATTCTACTTTATTTTTGCTTCCTTATCATTTATCTCTGCTGTAATTTTTATTATTTACCTACTTCTACTGACTTTGGCTTTATTTGCTACTCCTTTTTAGCTCCTTTGGGTGTAAGGTTAGGTTGTATTTCGAGAACTTTCTTGCTTCTTGAGATAGGCCTGAATTGCAATGCACTTTTAGAAATGCCTTTGCTGCAATCTTGAGGGTTTGAAATGTCATATTTTCATTTCCATTTCCTCCCATGTGTTTTTTTTTTATTTCTTCTTAAGTTTTCTGCATTCACTCATTAGTAGGTTGCTCTTTAACCTTCATGTATTCGAAGGCTTCTAAATTTTTCCTTGGTTGATTTCAAGTTTCACAGCATTGTGATCTAATAATATGCATGGTTTTATCTCAATTTTTTGTACCTGTTGAGGGCTGATTTGTGACCCAGTATGTGATCGATTCTGGAGAATTTTCCATGTACACTCAAGAAGAATGTGTATTCTCCTGCTTTAGGATGAAATGTTCTTAATATATCTGTTAAGTACATCTGGTCCAGTGTGTCATTTAAACCCATTTTTTCCCTGTTGATTTTCTGCTTAGTTGATCTGTCCATTGCTCTAAGAGGGATATTAAAGTCACCTATTATAATGGTTTTGTTATAAGTGATTTTCTTTATGTTTGTGATTAATTGATATATTTCGGTGCTTTCAAGATGAGGGCATACATATTTTCAGTTATTAGATCTTGATGGATATAACCTTAATTATGATAAAATGCCCTTCTTCATCTCCTGTTATAATCTTTATTTTAAAATTTAGTTTTTCTGATATATATATATATCTGATATACATATATCATATATATATATGTATGTATGTATCTGAGATATATATATGCTACTTCAGCTTTCTTTTGACCTACATTAGAATGATAGATGGTTCTCTATCCCCTCATTTTATTTTTTTTGTTTATTTTTAATGTTTATTTATTTTTGAGAGTCAGACAGACAGAGCATGAGCATAGGGAGAGGCAGAGAGAGAGGGAGACAAAGAATCTGAAACAGGCTCCAGGCGCTGAGCTGTCAGCACCGATCCCAACATGGGGCTCAAACCCACGAACTGTGAGATCATGACCTGAGCCGAAGTCAGACGCCCAACCTACTGAGCCAAACAGTTGTCCCTTCCATCCCCACATTTCAATCTGCAGGTGTCTTTGGTCTAAAATGAGTCTCTTAAGAGGCACCTGGGTGTCTCGGTCAGTTAAGTGCCCAACTTTGGCTCAGGTCATGATCTTGCACTTCATACTTTAGAGCCCCACATCAGGCTCTGTGCTGACAATTCAGAGCCTGGGGCCTGCTTCATATCCTGTCTCCCTCTCTCTCTTTCTCTCTCTCTCTGCCCCTCCCCTACTCACACTCTGTCTCTCTCTCTCTTTCTCAAAAATAAATATCTAAAAACTGATAAATGAGACTCTTGAAGGCAGGCTATTGATGGATGGGAAGATCTTGTTTTTGTTTTTTTAATCCACTCTGATGCCTTATGTCTTTTGATTGGAACATTCAGTCCACTTACATTCAGAGTGATTATTGGAAGATATGAATTTACTGTCATCGTATTATCTGTAGATTCACTGTTTCTGGTGATTTTCTCTGACCCTTTGTAGTCTTTGCTGCTTTCCATTCAAAGCATCCCATTAAAATTTCTTGTAGGGCTGGTTTAGTGGTCATGAACTCCTTTAGCTTTCGTTTCTCTGGGGAAGTCTTTTACTTCTCCTTCTATTCTGAATGACAGCCTTGTTGGATAAATGACTTTTGAATGCATATTTTTCCTATTCAGCACATTGAGTATTTCACTCCCTTCTCACCTGCCAAGTTCCAGTGGACATGTCTGTTACTAACCTTATGTGTCTACCCTTGTAGATTAAGGACCTTTTGTCCCCACCTGCTTTCAAAATTCCCTCTTTATCTTTGTATTTTACAAGTTTCACTATCATATGTCATGATGTTTACCTATTTTGTTAATTTTGAAGAGAGTTCTCTGTGCCTCTTCGAGTTGGATATATGTTTCCTTCCCCAGATTAGGGAAACTCTCAGCTATAATTTGTTCAAATAAACCTTCTGCCCCTTTCTCTCACTCTTCTTCTGGGACACCTATGATATGGATATTGTTTGTTTCATGGAATCACTTAGTTTTCTAAGTCTCCGTTTGTGATACAGTGATTTATTTTCCCTACCATTTTCAATTTCATTATTTTTTCCATAATTTTATCTTCTATTTCACCTATTCTCTCCTCTGCCTCTTCAATCCTGTTGTCACTCTATCTAGTTTATTTTGCATCTCAGTTGTATCATTTAAATTTTTTTAAATATTTTTATTTATTTCTGAGAGAGAGAGTGAGAGAGGCAGTGTGAGCAGGGGAGCAGCAGAGAGAGAGGAATACACAGAATCCAAAGCAGGCCCTGGGCTCTGATCTGGCTGTCAGCACAGAGCCTGATGCGGGGCTCAAACTCATGAACCGTGAGATCATGACCTGAGCCGAAGTCAGAGGCTCAACCGACTGAGCCACTCAGGCGCCGCTCATTTTTTTTTTTTATCCTGACTAGTTTTAGGTCTTTGATCTCTGCAGCCACTGTTTCTCCGGTGTCTTCTGTTTTTTTTTTTTTTTTTCCAAGTCCAGCTAGTAGTCTTTTGCTGTTGTTCTAAATTCTCATTTAGATATATTGTTTACATTTATTTTGAGCAAGTATCTGGCTGTAATTTATTTTTGGCCTTTATTTCGGGGATAATTCCTCTGTCTTGTCATTTTGGCTAAGTTTCTGTCTTTTGAATGTTTTAAAAGTTTGCTATGTTTCCTACACCTGAGAGTGCTTCTGTATTAAAAAGGGATCATACACTGTCCAGGGCCTGGCACTTCAGGAAGTGTTTCTGTTGTATGCAGTGCACACTCTGTTCTTTCCCACTGGTCAGTCCTCTGCAGATCTCCTTCTTGCTTGCAGTGGTGGAGTGTTTGGACCTTTAACTAGGTGTGCTTTAATTTGTTTGTTGAAGTGACTCTGGATAAAAGGAAAACGGGACATGGGGTAATCCTGATCCCATAAAAAGAGAGATGGAAAGGAAACAAAAGAATACCAAACAGAATCATGAAACTATAAGGTTGTTTCCAAAGAAAAGAAAGTAGGAAAACAAGTAGGGGAGTCAGAAGCGAAAAGAAAGTGAAAAAAAGAATAAAAAACCTTATTCAAAAAGAAAACGAAAAAAGGATAAAATGAAATTGCAAAGCAAATCATAACCATGAGTCTCTTTCCACTATGAAAAAAAAAGAATTTGGGTTAAAAAAGAAGGAAAAATTACTTATCTGTTGGTGCCAGTGGGAGAGAGGTAGCTATGCTGGTCTGGGAACCAGGCCAGCTGTATAGTTTCAGAGTTGCTCTTGCCCCAGTAAATAAACAGTTGCCAGTCACAGAGTGGCAGAGTTTGGTGTAAGCGAGTCTTGCCTCCCTGGGAGCCAGTGGGCTGCTCTCTCGGGTCTCATTGTGTTGGTGTTGTGAGGAAAAATGACATCACCCAGGTCTCTCATCCCAGACTGAGGGTCTCAACCCCAGTTGTTCAGGCAGCGCTCACATTATAAAGAGGGTCGTCAGGTCGCCCTGCACCACAACTATCATGTGCATTCTCCTTGGTGCACACAGCTAGGATTCAAAACCTGAGGTCTTAAAGGACCCAGCACTTGGAATGCTGCTGGGATTCAAAACTCACTCTTAAACGAGCAGGCATGGTGCAGTTCTGTTCCCCTCTTCTGCAGTAGAGCCTCTCCACCCTGCAGATGAAAGGTCTCTTTGACTGGCACTTGAAGGGCATTTTTGTTTCTTTGGGGAGGCAGTAAATCGTCTTCCCAAAATATTCCAGAAAGGGGATTGTTCGCTCCCAGTGTGTCTCAGTGATCACTACATCTTGCTATGCTGTGTCCTCCTCCTCCTCCTCCTCCTCCTCCTCCTCCTCCTCCTTCTTCTTCTTCCTCTTCCTCTTCCTCTTCCTCTTCTTCTTCTTCCTCTTCTTCCTCTTCTTCTTCTTCTTCTTCTTCTTCTTCTTCTTCTTCTTCTCCCGCTTCTCCTCCTCCTTCCTTCTCCCACTTCTCCCCCTTATTTCCCTCCCTCCCTTCCTCCTCCTCCAACTCCTCCTCCTCTACTCCTCTTCCTTCTTCATGCTTCCTCCTTCTAATGCGTCTGCTTCTTTTTCTTATTGCTATTCAGCTTGGTTGCTCTTTATTTCCCTGTATTACAGCTCATTGATCCATTCTGCCTCCTTTAATCTGCTTTTTATCCCTCTAATGCATTAATTTCAGTTATTGATGTCTTTGACTCTGATTTTTTTTTTCTAAATTTCTGTCTGTCTCTCTCTCTTTTTTTTTAATGTTTTATTTATTTCTAGGAGAGAGAGAGAGAGAGAGACAGCGTGAGCAGGGGGGGGGGTCAGAGAGAGAGGGAGTCACAGACTGAAACAGGCTCCAGGCTCTGAGCTGGCAGTCAGCACAGAGCCCGACTCGGGGCTCGAACCCATGAACCGCGAGATCATGACCTAAGCGAAAGTCGGACGCTTAACCGACTAAGCCACCCAGGCGCTCCTGTCTCTCTCTCTCTCTTTTTTTAAGGTTTTACTAAGATCTTGAAGTCTATTCTCATGTCCAGTGAGTATCTGTATGGCTATTACTTTGAATTCTCTATCAAGCATCTTGTTTATCTTCATTTCATTTAGCTCATTTGCTGTGCGTTTTTCCTGTTATTTCAACTGGGATACATTCCTTGTATTCTCATTTTGTCTAACTCTCTTTGTCTGTTTCTATGTATTAGCAAAGTCAGCTACATCTCCTGATCTTCAAAGTGGTGTCCTTATGAAGAAGAGATCCTGTGGTGCCCTATAATACAATGACTCTTGTTCTCCAAAACCAGGTGGTTCAGAGGAATCTCCTTTATGGGTTTCATACACCCTACTATTATTGGTGAACCGCATTTGCCTTCAGCATTCTGGACTTCAATAATCCACTTTGTCTATTGTTAGCAAGGTTTTGTTTCTGTGCTGTTATGGAACCAACCTGGGATTGCTGAGGGTTTCTAATTGGACAGTGTAAGCAGTCAGACCATATGTCTTTCCTTAGCTGGGGCTGTAGTTGAATGGCTTGCAGGTAATTCTCCCTGACTTATCCTCAGAGAGGCATTCATTGGTGGATGGGGCTAGCAGATCAAACGCCCCTAGTGTATCTGTTGACATTTCTGTTGCACCATCCTTCTGATTACTCTCTCTACCTTGTCATCTGAGAGGATTCAGTTGGTAAACAAGTCCAGAAGTCACCAGATGCATGCCCCCAGTCTGTCTCCCTGGTCTTCAATCACACTGATTTTCATGGTATCCTTTCTGTGCTGATAACTATAAAATTCGGCTTCTAGGGCTGCAAGCATATTAGTGTATTGTTATTGTGCCTTTTTTTTTTTTAAAGGCAAGAGGCACTTTGTAGCGGTGCTGGTCCATGAAAGGGCTACTTGCAGGTTATGTCATGGCAGGAATAGCTTTGGAAGGATGCCTACGAAGTGAGTGAATGGGGCAGATTCACAGAATTCGAGTGTAGGTGCACAGTGTTAGAAAGATAGGTAGAGAATATTCATGCTGATCCCTTTAAATGTCCCAATATCTAGGCTGTGGAACATGGGGGAGAGAACAGCTACTTCCCAAGTCTTTTGCTCTTGGGGAAGTCTTGTAAAGATCCCTTCCCATCCAGCACACACTCTGAGATTAGTAAGTAAATCTTCACCCAGTCAACTTTCAAATGTCTGCTTCTTTGCTCTATCTCAGCTGGGTTATTTGTTATGCCAGTTCTTTGAGGGCAAGGATGCAGTTTCCTCTCACCATCTGCTTTTCCAGTAATAATCCCACTGATTTTAAAGTGCCCAGAGTTAAGTTGTAAAAATACATGAAGTTAAACCCCACTGATTTTCAAATAAATGTTATGGGGAGTCATCTTCTCAGTCCAGGTCCCTTGTACTTGTGATACTTGATGTGGGGTATTATCCTCTTACTTGTCTGTCCTTTTGGTGTCCTTCCAATCTGTAGTTAGTCTCACTAAGTGTTTATTTCCCAATTGCATCGATACCTCTCCTACACTTTTTGATTTGGCTCCTTCTCGTTGATTAACTATGGGGAGTCTGTTCTTCTAGTCTTTGGGTTATTTTATGAATCAGTTCCACTGATTTATCTGCTATCTCAGTGTGTCAGTGGGACTAGGTGGGCTCAGAATCCTCCTACACTGTCAGCTTTCCTCTGCAGGAACGCTTTGCCAAAGCATTAGAGTAAAACAATGTCGATCTGCAAAGGAAAAAAAAAAAACAACCCTCAAATGGCTATAGTTACAGATCGATGATGTAACAGGGAACAACAAATACTTAACATGTCTGCCTCCACATTGTTTTTATTTTCCTTGTTGCTATGACCCATAGCTTAGAAACTTCTGTTTGGTTGTGTATAGAATTATGGTCGTCATTGAAGAAATTTTGCTTACAGCTAATATTTGCAAAAGCTGCTTTTTGCCCAAAACCTGCTTCACCCAAGGAGATAAGGAAGTAAGTACAGAAATGATTATTTTATGTTTAAGATTTATAGGAATGACATAGCCAAATTCCTGTATGCAAAAATCAACTCACAAAAACTAAATAACTTACACAATATTGCTCAGATATCTATTGATGTAAGTCATCTTTTAATGCCAGTCCAGTGTTGCTTCCCCCTTTTGTTAATATAAGAAAAGCTCAAATTTCATGCTGAGAGGAAAGGTGCTTTGGGTCAATAGCAAGCCATCTGCTGAGTTTGCTTGCTTTCAGAATAAAGTCTTTTTCTTTACCCCCAAATCTTATCTCTCGACCTATTAGTCTACCATGCAGTAAGTAGGATGAGTTTGGACTTCCTTATAGTCAGAGTTCATTATAATGCATTTGACAAGAGAATTTGGTTATGGCATATCAGATTTGTAGGAATTTCATATAAAAATACACTAAGGAAAGCTTAGCATCACTTTTTATTTGACAACGTTTCCAGGAAATTTAGCATATACAAAAATTATATAGTTGTAAAAGATTTAGCTGTTGTAATAGAGAAGACTCAGTATCTTAAGTAACCAAAGACCTGATAAGGACAAAACATAAAATTTTTGTTTTCTAGACAGATTAGATTAAAGGTAAAGAAAAACTTTTATTTATAAGTTCTTATTAATAGCAGGTCAACAATCTAAGAAAACTTTATTATTTTAACAAAGAGAAAACCAAATTCTAATTTTGAATCTGTTTGCTTTTGATAGTTAAGCACTCTATTTTTTTAATTTTTAATCCACATAGAATCATTCCAGTATTGCTACATATAAAAATTATTACTCAGTAGTCCCTTTCCACAAAATTTCTGCAACTTTCTAAATTTATTTAGTTTTTATATCAAAATTCTAGCCATGAATCGGGTACACATTCACATGTCTAAAGCTTCTTAGTGACATTTGTCTTCTTTTGGAAGTTGTGGACTAGGTTTTGGGCAAGGAAACTTTTACAGCAGTTTGTATTTTAAAGACCCTTCCCCATTTTCCTTCAGTCTCTGTAGGAAATGTTTTGGTTATCTCCTGGGGTGTTTACATTTCAAGGATCTGATAAGATTTATAATTTCAAGGAACAGAGAAAGAATTCAAGTTCTGTCCAACAAATTTTGGGGTAATTGTTATTTAAAATTTTACTTTGCATTAACGGTCTAAAAATTTGGGTCGTTTTGCCTGTTCCACTGTTAATCACCATAATATTCTTTTTCATTTTCATCACTTTCTCAGGGATTTCACCTCTTAGTGTCTTAATTATGCTCTATCACAAGAGCCTAGACCTTAATCCACAGCAGCCTGCACTCTATAGTTTTGCAAAATACCATGCTTAAGTCACTAAGTTATTATCCTGCTCTTCCACCTCGTCTACCAGTCCTAAAGCTAGCAAAGTAGTGGACACTCACACATCTTTCCCTAACTTCAGCTCTTCTTCTAACTTGTGTTTCAGTGTTTAATAGGTCTTTGGTTTTCTGCCAAACTTTCCACAATAGAAGCCAGACCTCTGTAGCAACAATTTATTTTTCATCTCTGCCATATTGTACTATGTGCAGTTACTCCAACAAGTGCATTAGGCCAGCTGTCATTTAGAGGACATCTTCTTATGTGGTGGTCCATAATCATCTGACATATAGGCCACTCCTCCCCACATGGAAGTTACTGGCTTTCTTAAGATTTCCTCCATGTATGCCCTTTACCCAAGGCTTGGAAACTTACTTGAGAGGCTTGTATGCACCATTCTCGTCCATGCCAAAGTAGATGGCCAACTTGGGATTTCCCTCCCAAATGCTTCATTCCAAATGCCCATATTTTTAATCTCTTGCCTGATCACCAACTGTTGGTTTGCAACCCTCTCATAAGTTTCCCAGTGTAATCTGAAACCAGCCACATATGCAGATAGCAGCGTGAAGTTGAAGAAAGAGACAAGCCACTCCAGGTTGGTAGGGGGGCAGGGTTTTTGTTTTCCATTGAAATATAGTTGACACACAGTGCTACAGTTTCAGGTGTTCGGTGGCAATTTATATAAGCAAAGAGAAGTTACATATGAAGCTTATCTTGGGTTTCAACAAGACAAATGGATCTCCACACCTACTCATGAAATCTTAAAAGTTTATAAAGAGGCTTTAAATGAATTAAATTACATAAACCATGTAGTTGTTTTTAACACCACATCACTATTTCAAGGGTATGTTCCTAGTGCATCTTCTGGAATCAAAAAAGGCAAGCAGGATACACATTCCAAAAACAATAGAGGGACTTAGAAGCCTCCAATTGCCTGGTTCAACCTCAAGGATCAGTTTGATGGCCACATATATTTGATGATCTTCCTCAACATTCTGGGCATTTACTCCTTATCAGAAATATAATTTACAAATATTTCACCCATTCAATAATTTGCCTTTTCATTTTATTGATGATTTCCTTTGTTGTGCAGAAGTTTTTTTGGTATTGTTTATATATATATATATATATATATATATATATATATATATATATATTTCTATTTTTATTGCCTTTTCTTTTGGAGTCATATCCAAAAAAGTATAAACAAGAATTTTGGGGGAGATAGTAGAGTAGGAGGATCCTAAATTCATTTGTCACACAGATAAACTAGATAACACAAAGATTGGATTAAATAACCTGGATAATGTCCCAAAGACTGGCAGAACAAACTCCATACAGCTAAATGTAGAGAAGAGTCCACATCAAAGAGGCATGAAAAGCAGAGACATGGTGGAAAGTCGAAATACCCATGAGACTGTCTGCACAATGGAAGGGCACAGTGAATGTGAAGAGGGGAGAGGAACATACCCCCACACCAGACATCCCAGGCTTAGGGAACCTACATGGGGAAGACAAATCCTCATAAAATGTGAATTTGAAAAATATAGGGGCCTAATGATCGGTGGGGCTTAACACTTAGAATTCTAAACAGCAGCAGGCATGGCTCTAAGACAGCCTTCCAAGATAGTGGATTCCTGTCCTTTAAAAAACAGCACAACAAATAGCTTCAGTGAGATATGGGATAGAAGCAGCAATTTGGAAAATGCCTGGGGTATATGGGAAAGAGGTTTACTACTCCCAGAGTGTGTGTTAAAGGAGCAAGGATCTTTGGGAGAATTCTCCAAGAAGAAAAGAAATGGAGGGGGCACCATACTTCTCCTCCATCCCCCAACCTATATACAGACACACCTATAGGAATCAGCACAGTGCCACCACATTCGATCTAGATTGCTGACAATGTGTGTATATGCCCTGCACTCTTCTATGGACATACCCCCTCATTGAAAGAGGTTTTCAAGGCTGATGCAACTACCCTTCTGATGTGGACTCACACAGAACCTGCTGGTGGCACATTACCCACCTATACATTCTACATACTTGCCCTTGGACAGATCCATCCAAAACAGTGCCACAAGCCTGATAGTGTGCAAGCAGCCTCAAAAGTGGCCTGCACCACTCCAAAGTGATTCCTGCCCTGAGTAGTGGTAAGATGAGCACACACACTGGTCCAACTGTAACCCCAACAGTTGGCTGGGGGCAGACACCTGGTCTGACTGCAGGCCTTGCCAACCAATGAAACCATCTCAGGGAACAACTCAGGGAAGACACCCTGCAGTTTGGTGCTACTGAAGCTCTGGCCAATGCCTGGTCTGACTCAATTTAAGCACAGGGAGGCCCCAGGCTAGTCCACTAACAACACAGGTACCAAACCCAGCCCATAACAGGCAAAAACATCCAGTGCAGACAACTGGATTGAGACAAATGAGCTCAATCACACAAGTAGAATGCACACAAGACACATATGAGAAAATCTTGAAACATCGGGTTCTGGTAAATAGGGAATATTGCACTGCAGGCACTACAATACCTCTTCCTCATAAACCCAGTACTTTCAGAAGCCAGACACGTAGTTGACAAATTTCTAAGAAATAGAAATAAGACACAGAGAGTTAAAGAAATGAAGAGATGGGGGTGCCTGGTGGCTCAGTCATTGAGCATTCAAATGCTGATCTCAGATCAGGTCTTGATATCAGGGTTGTGAGTTCAAGCTCTGCGTTGGGGATGTGGGCTTAAAAGAAGAAAAAATAGGAGACAGAGAAATATGTTTCAAAGATAGAACAGGACAAAATCACAGCAAGTGAGTTAAATGAAATCTAGAAAAGTCTTACCCCTGATAGAGAATTTAATGTAATCGTCACAAAGATACCCAACTTGAGAGAAAAGAGGAAGACCTTGATAACACCCTCAACAAAGAGGTAGAAAATGTAAAAACAGAACCAGAGATGAAGAATTCAATAACTGATTCTAAAAATACACTAGATAGAATAAATATAGACTAGAGAAGGCAGAAGAATAGATCAGCAATTGGGGCGCCTGGGTGGTTCAGTCGGTTAAGAATAGATCAGCAACCTGGATGACAGTAATGGAAAACAATCAAGCTGGGCTAAATAAGAGAAAATGATAATAATAAATGAAAATACATTAAGGGAACTCAGCAACACCATCAAGCATAATATCACATGCATTTAGGGATTCCATAAGGAAAAGCAAGAGAAAAGAGGGCATAAAATTTATTTGAAAAAAATAATAACTCAAAACTTCCCAAATCTGGAGAAGGAAAGAAACATCCATATCCAGAAGACACAGAGAGCCCCCAACAAAATCAATTCAAAGAGGTACACACCAAGACACATAGCAATTAAAGTGACAGAAAGCACAGGTAAATAGAAAATTTCAAAAACAGGAAGAAAAGAGTTACAACAAAGTTAAACCCATAAGGCTATCAGCTGATTTTTCAGCAGAAATTTTGTAGGCCAGATAGGAGTTGTACAATATATTCATAATTCTGAAAAAAAAAAAAACCCTGCAAACAAGAAAACTCTATTCAGCAAGTCTATCACTCAGAATTGGAGAGATAAAGGATTTCCCAGACAAACAAAAGACATCTCTAAAAGAAATGTTAAAAGGGACTCCTTGAGTGGAAAGAAAAACTGTAAGTAAGAATAAGAAATGTAAGAAACACACAAAAAAAGTAAAAATAAGTATAATTGTAAAAATCAGTCAAGAGATTCACCAAATAAAAGGTAAAATATGATACCATAGACATAAAATGTGGGGAAAGAAGAGTAAAACTGGGTTCAAACCACAGCAACCATCACTTTAATATAGACTACTATATGCAGAATATGTTATATACAGAATCAATCTTAACCACAAATCAAAAACCAGTAATAGATATGAAAAAAAAGAAAGAGAAATAAATCCAAGTATATCACTAATTAAAGACAGCAAACCATGAGAGATTAAGAGAAGAAAGGAACAAAGATAAAATACAAAAGCAACTACAGAGCAAGTAACACACTGGAAAATTAGTAGTGTCACTTAGAGGTGGCCTTCATGGAAATGCTTCTAAGGACAAAGGAGTCTGCAAGCACCATTTCTCTCCCTCACTCCTCAGGAGGGAAAACATAGATCCATCACAAAAGGTAGCTCAGCCCAGATAAAGGTTGTCTACTTGTTCCAGGTCCCAAGCACCTGCACTTTGGCACAACTATCCTTCTCATTCAAAACTCCCTCATTCTCAGTGTGGCAAGATCCTGTCCAGGAAGACCAGAACAGGCTCAGACCCACATGACATCTCCAAAGATGATCTAAGCAGAAAATCAACAAGGAAACAATGGCTTTGAATGACACACTGCATGAGATGGACTTAGATAATTTCAGAACATTCCATCGTAAGGCAGTTTAATACACATGGGTACATGGAAGATTCTGCAGAATAGATCAAATACTAGGTCTCAAATCAGGTCTCAACAAATACAAAAAGATTGAGATCATGCCATGCATATTTTCTGACCACGATGCTATGAAACCTGAAGTCAATGAAACAAAATAATTGGAAAGACTACAAACACATAGAGACTAAAAAATATGATGCTAAACAATGAATGAATTAACTAAGAAATTACTGAAGATATTTTAAAATGCATGGAAACAAA
Source organism: Hyaena hyaena (assembly GCF_003009895.1). Lineage (NCBI taxonomy): Eukaryota > Metazoa > Chordata > Mammalia > Carnivora > Hyaenidae > Hyaena > Hyaena hyaena. The sequence goes on along the minus strand of NW_024081804.1, from coordinate 281,134 downwards.
TGAAAATAAAGACAGAATGGTACAAAACCCTAGGGATGCAGAAAAGGCAGTCCTAAGGCAGAAGTATACATCAATACAGGCCTACCTCCAAAAGCAGGAAAAATCTCAAATAAACAACCTAATGTTACACCTAAAGGAGCTAGAAAAAAGTACAACAAATGAAGCATAAAGCCAGCAGAAGAATGGAAATCATAAAGATTAGAGTAAAAATAAATTAATACAAACAAAACAAACAAACAAAACAGCAGTAGAGCAGATCATTTAAACCAGGATCCAGTTTTTTGGAAAAAAAAATTAGTAAAACTTATAGCCCCCTAGCCAGACTTGTCAAAAGGAAAGGAACAGAACCATTCATTTGGGCTTTTCCTAAAATTTGGCTGTTGTTGATAATGCTGCTATAAACATTGGGGTGCATGTATTCCTTCAAATTGGTATTTTTATATCCTTTGAGGAAACACCTAGTATTTCAACTGCCAGATCATAGATTCACTGTGTGCAGAAGGCTTTCCTCCACTAAAGTATATTTATTTATTTTGAGAAAGAGAAGTCACTTACAAGCAGGTTGAGGGGCAGAGAGAGAGGTAGAGAGAAAGTCCCAAGCAAGCTCCACACTATGAGCAGAAGCCTGACATAGGTTTTGATCTCATGAACTGTGAGATTATGACCTGAGCCAAAATTAAAACCCAGATGCTCAACCGAGTCACCCACACGCCACTGTGCAAAACTTTTTTATATTGATGAGGTCCCAATATTTCATTTTTGTTTCTTATTTCCCTTGCCTCCAGAGACATATCTAGTAAATTACTGTGACCAAGGCCAAAGATGTTTTCAATGGGATACTACTCGGCAATTAAAAAGAATGAAATCTTGTCATTTGCAACAATGTGAATGGAACTACAGGGTATTATGCTAGGTGAAATACGTAAGTCAGAGAAAGACAAATATCATATGATTTCACTTATATGGGAAATTTAAGAAACATAACAGATAAACATAGGGGAAAGGAAGGAAAAATAAGATAAAAGCAGAGAGGGAAGCAAACCATAAGAGACTCTCAAATACAGGGAACAAATGGAAAGATGCTGGAGAGATGGGTGGATGGGCCAAGTGGTGATGGGCACAAAGAAGGGCACTTGTTGGGATGAGCACTGGGTGTTATATGTAAGTGATTAACTACTGGGTTCTATTCCTGAAACCAATGCTACACTGTGTACTAACTAACTTGAATTTAAATAAATAAATTTAAAGAGAGAGGGAGAAGAAGCAATAAAAATCTCAAATAAACAACCTAACCTTGTGCATAAGGAACTAAAAAAAAGAGAGAAAAGAAAACCCAAATCCAGTAGAAGAAAGGAAATAATAAAAGTACTAACATAAATAAATAAAATAGAAACTAAAAATAAAACAAAACACAATAGAATAAATTAATGAAACCAGGACCTTGTTTTTTAATAACACCAACAAATTGATTAACTTTATCCAGGCTCACAAAATAGAAAAGAGAATTCAAGTAGATAGAATCAGGAATGAATCAAAAGAAATAATAACTGACACCACAAAAATACAAAAAATTATAAGAATAATATGAAAAATATGTATCAAAATATTGGACAACCCAGGAGAGTTGGATAAATTTCTATAAGCATGTAACCTACCAACCTGAAGCAAGAATAAATAGACAATGTGAATAAAACAATTACCAGCAATGAAGGTGAATCAGTCATTGAAGGATTCCCCACAAATAAAAGTCCAGAACTACATGAATTAACAGGAAAATTCTACCAAACATTTAAGGAAAATTATATACCTATTCTTCTCAAGGTATTCCAAAAAAAGGACAAGAAAAAACCTTCCAAATTCATTCTACGAAGCCAACATTACCCTGATACCAAAACCAGATAAAGATACTACAATAAAAGAAAACTACAGGTCTATATATCTGATGAAAATAGATGCAAAAATTCACACCAAAATATTAGCAAACCCAATCCAATAATGCATTAAAAAATAGTTCACCATGATCAATTTGGACTTATTCCTGAACATAAGAGTGCTTCAATATTTGCAAACTAATAAATGTTATGCATCAGATAAATAAGAGAAATCATAAAAACTATATTATCTTTTCAATAAATGTCAAAAAATAAAAATTTGACAAAGTACAAAATATATTAATGATAAAAACTTTCAACAGTGTAGGTTTAGAGGAAAAATACCTTAACAGAATCTAAATATATAAAACTTACAGTAAATACTATACACAATTATGAAAAACTAAGAGTTTTCCCCATAAGACAAGGATTTCTACTATCAACACTTTTGTTCAACATAGTATTGGACATCCTATCCACAACACTCAGACAAGAAAAATAAATAAAAAGTATTCAAATTAGTAACAAAGAAGTAAAATCTTCACTATTTACAGCTGAAATATATAGAGTGAACACTGAAGACTCTAAAACATCTACTCGAATTGATAAGAATTTAGTAAGGTCACAGGATACATAGTCAAAATGCAGAAATTTGTTACATTTCTACACATTAATAATAAAGCATCAGAAAGAGATTTTTTTAAGTTAAGATGGATTTATTGTGTTTCTTTCTTTCTTTCTTTCTTTTTTTACAAATAGTTTATTGTCAAATTAGTTTCCACATAACACCCAGTGACCATCCCCACAAGTGTCCTCCTCCATGCCCATCACCCCTCCCCCCACATCCATCAGTCCACAGTTTGTGTCAGCATTCAAGAGTCTCTCATGGTTTACCTCTCTCCCTTTCCCCCACCATTTCCCCCTTCTTCTCCCCCTCGTTCCTCAGTTAAGTTCCTCCTAATCCTCCTATACGTGCAAACATATGATATTTGTCCTTCTCTGCTTGACTTATTTCGCTCAGCCTAACACCCTCAGGGTCCATCCATGTTGCTAAACATGGCCAGATTTCATTCTTTCTCATTGCCATGTAGTTTTCCATCATATAGATAAACCACATCTTCTTGATCCATTCGTCCGTTGATGGACACTTAGGCTCTTTCCATGTTTTGGCTATTGTTGAGAGTGCTGCTATGAACATTGGGGTACACGTGCTCCTATGCATCTGCATTTCTGTATCCCTTGGGTAAATTCCTAGCAGTGCTATTGCTGGGTCATAGGGGAGTTCTATTGTTAATTTTTTGAGGAACCTCCACACTGTTTTCCAGAGGGGCTGTACCAGTTTACATTCCCACCAACAGTGTAGGAGGGTGCCCGTTTCTCCACATCCTCGCCAGCATCTAGAGTTCTCTGATTTGCTCATTTTAGCCACTCTGACTGGCGTGAGGTGGTATCTCAGTGTGGTTTTGATTTGTATTTCCCTGATGAGGAGGGATGCTGAGCATCGTTTCATGTGTCTGTTGGCCATCTGGATGTCCTCTTTGGAGAAGTGTCTGTTCATGTCTTCTGCCCATTTCTTCACTGGGTTGTTTGTTTTTCGGGCGTGTAGTTTGGTGAGTTCCTTATAGATTCTGGATATTAACCCTTTATCTGATATGTCATTTGCAACTATCTTTTCCCATTCCGTTGGTTGCCTATTAATTTTCTGGGTTGTTTCCTTGGCTGTGCAGAAGCTTTTAATCTTGATGAGGTCCCAACAGTTTATTTTTGCTCTTGATTCCCTTGCTTTTGGGGATGTGTCAAGTAAGAAGTTGCTGCGGTGGAGGTCAAGGAGGTTGTTTCCTGCTTTCTCCTCTAGGGTGTTGATAGTTTCCTGTCTCACGTTCAGGTCCTTTATCCATTTTGAGTTGATTTTTGTGCATGGTGTGAGAAAATGATCTAGTTTCATTCTTCTGCATGTTGCTGTCCAGTTCTCCCAACACCATCTGTTAAAAAGGCTGTCTTTTTTCCATTGGATATTCTTTCCTGCTTTGTCAAAGATCAGTTGGCTGTATACTTTTGGGTCCACTTCTGAGTTCTCAATTCTGTTCCATTGGTCTATGTGTCTGTTTTTGTGCCAATACCATACTGTCTTGAGGATGACAGCTTTGTAGTAGAGGCTGAAGTCTGGGATGGTGATACCTCCCGTTTTGGTTTTATTTTTCAGTATTACTTTGGCTATTCGGGGTCTTTTGTGGTTCCATACAAATTTTTGGATAGTTTGTTCTAGTTTTGAGAAGTATGCTGGTGCAATTTTGATTGGAATTGCATTGAATGTGTAGAGTGCTTTAGGTAGTAATGACATCTTAACTATATTTATTCTTCCTATCCATGAGCATGGAATGTTTTTCCATTTCTTTGTGTCTTCTTCAATTTCCTTCATAAGTTTTCTATAGTTTTCATCATACAGATCTCTTGTATCCTTGGTTAGGTTTATTCCGAGGTATTTTATGGTTTTTTGTGCAATTGTGAATGGGATCAGTTTCTTGATTTCTCTTTCTGTTGCTTCATTATTGGTGTATAAAAATGCAACCGATTTCTGTACGTTGATTTTGTACCCTGCAACTTGGCTGAATTCTTGGATCAGTTCTAGTAGGCTTCTGGTGGAGTCTGTCGGGTTTTCCATGTAGAGTATCATGTGGTCTGCAAAAAGTGATAGTTTGAATTCTGTGCTACCAGTTCTGATGCCTTTGATTTCCTTTTGTTGTCTGATGGCTGATACTAGGACTTCCAGCACTATGTTAAACAACAGTGGTGAGAGTGGACATCCCTGTCGTGCTCCTGATCTCAGGGGGAAAGCTCTCAGGTTTTCCCCGTTGAGGATGATGTTAGCTGAAGGCTTCTCATAGATGGTTTTTATGATGTTTAAGTAGGTTCCTTCTATCCCGACTTTCTCTAGAGTCTTTATTAAGAAGGATGCTGTTTTTTGTCAAATGCTTTTTCTGCATCTATTGACAGGATCATATTGTTTTTATCTTTTCTTTTATTGATGTGATGTATCACATTGATTGATTTGCGAATGTTGAACCAGCCCTGTAACCCAGGAATGAATCCCACTTGATCTTGGCGGATGATTCTTTTTATGTGCTGCTGGATTCGATTTGCAAGGATCTTGTTGAGGATATCTGCATCCGTATTCATCAAGGATATTGGCCTGTAGTTCTCTTTTTTTGCTGGATCTCTCTCTGGTTTGGGAATCAGAGTGATGCTGGCTTTATAGAATGAGTCCGGGAGTTTTCCTTCGATTTCTATTTTTTGGAATAGCTTGAGAAGAATTGGGATTAATTCTGTTTTAAATGTCTGGTGGAATTCCCCAGGGAAGCCATCAGGTCCAGGGATATTATTTGTTGGGAGATTTTTGATCACTGATTCAATTTCTTCACTTGTTATGGGTCTGTTCAGGTTTTCTATTTCTTCCCGTGTGAATTTTGTTAGTGAGTGTGTGTTTAGGAGTTTGTCCATTTCATCTAAGTTGTCCAATCTGTTGGCATATAATTTTTCATAATATTCCCTGATAATTGCTTGTATTTCTGAGGGGTTGTTTGTAATAAGTCCATTTTCATTTATAATTTTGTCTATTTGGGTGCTCTATCTTTTTGATAAGTCTGACTAGAGGCTTGTCAATTTTGTTAATTTTTTCAAGAAACCAACTCTTGGTTTCATTGATCTGTTCAATTGTTTCTTTGGTCTCTATGTTGTTTATTTCTGCTCAAATTTTTACTATTTCTCTTCTTCTACTGGGTTTAGGGCGTTCTTATTGCTCTGCCTCTAGTTCCTTTAGGTGAGCTGTTAGATTTTGGACTTGCGCTTTTTCTAATCTCTTGAAATAGGCCTGGAGAGCAATGTACTTTCCTCTTAGGACTGCCTTTGCCACATCCCATAGATTTTAGATTGTTGTATTTTCGTTTTCATTTTCATTTGTTTCCATATATTTTTTAATTTCATCTCTAATTGCCTGATAGGCCCATTCATTCTTTAGTAGGGTGTTCTTTATCCTCCATGTTTTTGGAGGTTTTCCAGACTTCTTCCTGTAATTGATTTCAAGTTTCAAAGCATTATGATCTGACAGTGTGCATGGTATGATCTCAAATCTTTTTTATATTTATTGAGGTCTGCTTTATATCCCAGTATGTGATCTATCTTGGAGAATGTGCCATGCATACTTGAGAAGAAAGTAAATTCCCTGGCCTCAGGATGTAAAGTTCTAAATATATCCGTCAGATCCATCTGGTCCAATGTGTCTTTCATGTCCATTATTTCTTTAGAGATTCTCTGTCTGGTTGACCTGTCCATTGCTGTAAGTGGACAATTAAAGTACCCTGCTATTAGCACATTCTTATCTATAAGCTTTCCTGTTTGTGATTAATTGTTTTAAATATTTAGGTGCTCCCATATTCGGTGCGTAGACATTTATGATAGTTCTTCCTGATGGATGGACGCTGTAATTATTATGTAGTGCCCTTCTTCATCTCTTGTGATTGTCTTTAATTTAAAGTTCAGTTTGTCTGTTACAAGTATAGCTACTCCGGCTTTCTTTTGATTTCCTGTAGCATGATATATATTTCTCCATCCCCTTACTTTTAATCTGAAGGTATCTTCTAACCTAAAATGAGTTTCTTGTAGACAGCATATAGATGGATTTTGTTTTTTTATCCATTCTGCTACCCTATGTCTTTTGATTGGAACATTCAGCCCATTTACATTCAGTGTTATTATTGAAATCTGTGGGTTTAGATTCTTTGTATCTTTTGTAGGGTTCATGTTTGTGGTGGTGTCTCTGGTATGTTTGTTCTTTGCAATCTTTCCTTCAGAGCGTCCCCCTCAGGATTTCTTCTAGGTCTGGCTTAGTGGTGGCAAATTCTTTCAATTTCTGTTTGTTTGGAAAGGTTTTTATCTCTCCTTCTATTTTGAATGACAGGCTTGCTGGATAGAGGAATCTTGGCTGCATCTTTTTTCTGTTCATCACATTGAAGATCTCCTGCCATTCTTTTCTGGCCTGCCAAGTTTCAGTAGATAGGTCTGTCACCACTCTGATAGGTTTCCCTTTGTATGTTAGGGTCCTTTTCTCCCTAGCTGCTTTCAAAATTCTCTCTTTGCCCTTGTATTTTGCCATTTTTACTATGATATGCCATCCAGAAGATTAATTCAAATTACGTCCGAGGGGAGTCCTCTGAACTTCTTGTATTTCCACATTTACTTCCTTCCCCAGGTCGGGGAAGTTCTCTGCTATAATTTGTTCCAGGACTCCTTCAGCACCTTTCCCTCTCTCTTCCTCTTCTGGGATTCCTATGATACGGATATTGTTGCGTTTGACCGTATTGCTGAGCTCTCGAACTCTTCTTTCCTGTTCCTGGATCAGTTTGTCTCTTTTTTTTGTCAGCTTCTTGTTTTTCTCTAGTGGTGTCTTCTAAATCACTTATTCTCCTTTCTGCCTCTTCAATCCGTGCATTGGAGGCCTCTAATTTATTATGTATCTCATTTATCGCATTTTTAAATTCTTCATGCCTATTTTTATTTTCCATTCTGTCTGTAGCCATAGTTTCTTTGATGTCCCCTATGTTTTTTTCAAGCCCAGCTATTAATTTTACCATTATTATTCTAAAATCTTGTTCGGTTATGCTGATGATATCTGTTTTCAGCTGTTCATTAGCTGTCATTTCTTCTTGGAGTTTCTTTGGAAGAGAGCTCTTTCTTTTCATCATTTTAGTTAGCTTTCCGGCTCTTGTTGGTTTTAAAGACTTGTTATGCTCTGTATCTATGAGCGCTGCTGTATCCACGAATACTCTTTGACTGTCCAGGACCTATCCTTTCAGAGAGTGTTTTTTGAATGGTATCCCTTGGTCTCTCTTGTTGGGACCTTGATTATTTTATTTTCCTATTTGTAGTGATATTTGGGACTCTCCACCTTGTGTACTCTGGCTTGTTTCTTGAGGTAGCCCTGGAAAAGAAAACAGACAGACAAACACACAGGGAGCAGGAGCACACAAATGCACAGGCTAATTCAACTAACATGCAAGGCAAGTGGGAAAACAACAAAGTTAAGAGAAAAGATGGAGGAGGAAAGGCGAATAATAGGGAGTATAAAATACATAAAAGGGTTAAAAAGGAGAAAAGAAAAGGAAAAAAGAAAAAAACGATGGACAAAGAATGGTTTAAAGCATATAACTGGATTTCCCAGCTACAGTTAAATAGCCGTGTATGCAGTGCTGATTGAAGAGCATAGAGAAAGAGTGAGAAGAGAGGGCAGGGATGAGGCAAAATTGGAAATAGAATGAACAAGCAGAAGGGATAAGAATCTCTTTTCAGAGAGGTAAAGGGTAGAATATGGTTGGTTAGGTGAGAGAAGGATGTTGGTATTATCCGGAGAAACCATATAGTCTAATTACTCCTGAGAGAAAGAGATGAAGATGTCGGTAGGTGTAGAATTTACATCTACAGAATGGACTCGTTGTGAATGTTTAAGCAAGCCGGGGACCAGAGTTAATCAGGTCAGTGTTCTGGAGAAAAAAGAGAGAAAAGAAAATGAAGAAGAAAAGAAGGATAAAAAAAAAGGGGGTGAGGAGGAGGGCAGCTCTCAAGCAGGGATGGGCGTGGCATGATCCAATGCCTCCGGTGGGAGTTCTGCCTTGGTGGTTGTGGGGAGGAGAGTGGCGGTGCTCCAGTCCCTACTTGAACCAAGTGCTGCACCTCGCTTTTTTGGGCGTATAAACTCCCCATACTGGGGGCGTAGCCAAAGTTGGTTGCACTCTTCAACTCAGGCCAGTCCCAATCTCCAAATTGAGTCCGCGCGCCCCGCTGAAATTGCCTTAGACACAACTTCTCAGGCAACCCTCTTGGGGTAATTCCAGGCCTCCAGCCTTGCTCTGGAGGTGGAGTCAGAATTGCTGTTTCCTTCTCTGGGTTGGTTGGATTGACGAGCATGGGCAGGGGCTTGCCTGCCAGGTGCGCCGTGCCTGCTGGAGTGAGGAAAACCAGGTCCCTCTATGGCTCATCACCTGAAACACGAACTCACAGGCAAATTTCCCAGTTTTTAGCTCTTTGCCTTCCGTCTAGAGTTCCAGCCAGCCAGGATCGTGGACACCCTGTGTCCACGAGCGGTTCTTTCAGGGGCCCAAGCCCGACGGGAGGACAATGGCGGCAGGCGCGCCACTACTCTGAAGTCCAGCCCGCCAGGAGCATGCACAAAGAAGCAGTATGTGCGCTCAGCCCCCTGGGACCAGTTGGCGTGAGGAGACCTGGTGTGCAGGTATTTGGCAAGTACGGTCTTTCTATGCCCCGAGCGGAGGTTTTCCTGTTTTGGACTCTTTTTCCCCTCTCACTCCCCATAGAGGGTAGAGGGGTATCGCCTCCCACCCTGGAGTCTCCGATCCTGGCCCGATTTTATCTTCCCCAGTTTGCACTCACGTTAGAGGGCTTTCTCAGTGGATTCTGCATCCTTTTTCTCCCAATCTCTCAGGTTTTGTAAGGTTTCCAATGGCTTCAGATCTTTTCCGTGTGATGTATGGGTGCGAGTGCAAGTACGGAGCTCCTTACTTCCTAGAATGAGAATTTTAAAAACCAATTCCATTTACAATTGCTCCAAAATAATAAAATATCTAGGAATAAACTTAACCAAAGAAGTGAAATACTTGTACTCTGAAAACTATAAAACACTGATGAAAGAAATAGAAGACAGTACAAAAAAAGTGGAAATATATTCAATTTTAATTGACTGGAAGAACATATATTAAAATATCCATACAACCCAAAACAATCTACAAATTTAATGGCATCCCTATCAAAATACCAAACAGCATTTTCCACAGAACTAGGGCAAATGTTAAAATTTGTATGAAACCACAAAATCCCCTAAAGAGCCAAGGTAATCTTGAAAAAGAACAACAATAAAGATATCTCAATCTCAGATACCAGATATAATACAAACCTTAGTAAGCAAAGCACTATAGTACTGGCAGAAAAAAAAAAAAGACACATAGACCAACAGAACAGAATAGAGATCTCAATAATAAACCCATGGTTCTGTCATCAATTATTCTTCAACAAAGTAGGCAAGGATATACAACGGGGAGAAAAGACAGTGTCTTCAACAAACCATGTTGGGAAAACTGGACAGCTACATGCAAAATAATTAAAGTTGACCACTTCCTGTCAGCATACACAATGATAAACTCAAAATGGATTTAAAACCTAACTGTGAGACCCTAAACCATAAAAATCCTAGAAGAGCATAGGCAGTCATTTTTCAGACATCTGCCTGAATAGCAAAATTTTTCCAGATAGGTCTCAAGAGGCAAATAGAGGCAAAAATAAACTATTGGGATTACATCAAAATAAAAAGCTGCTTCACATCAAAGGAAATCATTAACAAAACTAAATGACAATTTACTGAATGACAGAAGATATTTGCAAAGACATATCAGATAAAGAGTTAGTATCCAAAATATATAAAAATTTTATACAACTCGACACCAAAAAACAATTGGATTTAAAAATGTACAGAAGACAAGAACAGACATTTCTGCAAAGAAAGCATACAAATGGCCAATGGACCATGAAAAGATGCCCAATATCACTTATCATCAGGGAAATGCTAATCGAAGCCACAATGAGATATCACCTCACACCTGTTAAAATGGCTAAAATCAAAAACACTAGTGTAAAAACACTTGTTAACAAATGTTAACAAGGACGTCGAGAAAATGGAACACTTTTTCCTTGTTCTTAGGAAGCAAACTAGTGCAGACACTGTGGAAACCAGTATGGATATTATTCAAAAAATTAAAAATAGAGTTACCAGTAATTTAATTATTGGGTATTTATCTAACAAATACAAAAACACAAATTTGAAACATATATGCACCCCTGTGTTTATTGCAGTATTATTTACAATAGACAAATTATGGAAGCAGCCCAAATGTCCATCAATAGATGAATGTATAAAGATAGGATATATATGACAGTGGAATGTTACCTAGCCATAAAAAAGAATAAAATATTGTCATTTACAATAACATGGATAGGTCTGCAGGGTACAGTACTAAGTGAAATAAGTAAGTCAAAGTAAGGGAAATATCATATCATTTCACTCATATGTAGAATTTAAGAAACAAAACAGATGAACGACCACAAAATAGAGATAAACCAACAAAACCCTCTTAACTATAGAGAATAAACAGATGGTTACTAGAGGCGAGGTGGGTAGGATGAGTGAAATAGGTGAAGGGGATTGGGAATACACTTATCATGATGATCAATGTGTAATGTATAGAATTGTTGAATCACTAATATGTTAACTGTATTAGAATTAATTTTTTTAAAAATCATTTCTGAGACCTATGTCAAGGAGCTTATCATTGATGTTTTATTAATTTGGTGTTTTGGGGTTTGTACTCAAGTATTTGAGTTATATTTTGTGTACAGTGTAAAATAATAAAAGTTCATTTTTTTGCCTGTGGCTGTCCAGGTTTACATCTCTTGGTGTTTGTTTGTTTGCTTGTTTGTTTTTTGACAATAGTCATTCTAGGAGGAGTGAGGTGATCTCTCATTATGGTTATGACTTGCATTTCTCTGATGATTTGTAACATGTAAGTCCTTTACATGTTCCTGTTGTTCATTTGTATATCTTTTGAAAATGTGTATCCAGTTCCTCTGTCCATTTTTTAATTAGATTGTTTATTTTTGGCACTGACTTGTGTGTATTACATATAAGGGGTGGGATATTTAGCACCTTATTAGATATATGACTTGCAAATATTTTCTCCAATTACTTAGGTTGCCTTTCCATTTTATTGATGTTTTTGTTTAGTTTTGTTTTTTGCTGTGCAGTAGCTTGGCTATTTTTGCTTTGTACCCTTTATTTTTGGTGTCAACAGAAAAAATTATTGTCAAGATTGATGTTGTGGACCTTACTCACACATTGACTTCTAGAAGTTTTATGGTTTCATGCCTTACATTTAAATCAAGTCAATTTTAAAAATTGATAAATGACATTTTAAAGAATTAAGCTTTATAAAATCTTTGTTTTATAGTTTTATATAATCCTATTTGATATTATGCCTTTAAAAATTATTTTACAAACTGTTTTTAGTAATTTGAAACTTTAAAGCTATACAAGTTATAATAAAATGATTTGAATACCAAGATCATTTCAAAAGAAGGTAAAATATCGAAGTGCTAACTGTGAATATAGGTTTATTTACTTTTGGCATCTTAATTTTAATGGTATAGAAAAGTTAAATATATTGGCGTCTGTTTTAAATATGATACATTATACTATGAAAAAGGCATATGCTTCCAGAAAATTATAAAAGAATGTATTCATAAGTTTGCTATGAAATTATATTCTGTGACGTAAAATTAACAATTGCTTACACCTTGCATTCTCTGTATAATAAATGAGGTCAAAATTCTAATTAATAAATGTAAACAAAACTACTAGGTTTAATAAGGATGTAGGAAAAAACCTCTGACATGGGGAAAATATAATATCTTTTGATAAGGAAAGGAATGACATATGTATTTTTCTTAAGGGAAAATAATAATTTTGTTCTAAAGTAGAATGAATGATTATTTCAAAATCAGAAAGAGGGTAGGGATAAGACAAAAACTGAATGGGTTTATCTTTTAAGCTTTATAAGTATTGTGAGGAAGATATTGTGTAAAATAAATCTTACAGTATCTATTGATAAGGTTGGGATAAATTCATGAGTTTTACAAGTTAGTTTTAGAATTAATAGTACAATGACAAAAGTAGAATTAGGCTCTTTCTTTCTGCTACAAAAAAAAAAAAAAGAAAAAAGAAAAGAAAAGAAAGAAAGAAAGAAAGAAAGAAAGAAAGAAAGAAAGAAAGAAACCATCCCATTTTCTTGGATTATTCATCCACTCAATAAGATTTTTTTTAAGTTTTACTTTTATTTATTTTTTATTCTTTTTTTTAGTATAAGAGTTTAATGAAGTTACTAAATATAAGGTAAATATATTAAATATAAATAACATTTTTCTTCCCTAGTAATTGCTAAACTGAAAATGTTATCAAATATAAAATACCATTCAAAATAACAAGAAAAATTCCAATTATCTAGGAATTTACTTAAGTATACAAATGACTCCATGGAGGTATTTTTAATTTGTACTTTGAGGGGCATAAAACAAGACCTGTATAAATGGACAGAAAACTCTATACTCTCTATTATTAAAATATCAATTTCTTCCAAAATAAACTAAAAATTAAATTCCAAACTGTATAAGGAACTCAATTTATTCTAAAATTTATATGAGAGAAAAAATGCCAATGATTAGTTAAGCTAAATTTGAAAAAGCTGAATAAAGAGTTGAGACGTGCTTTTCAGATACTAAGATCTATACAAAACCTCTGTAATAAAATTAATACCTAACAAGAACAAATAAACCAGTAGAAGATAGTAGAAAGTTCTGAAACAGGTCTATGAATTTATGGTAGCCTGATATAGAATAAAGGTAACGCTACAAAGCAGTACAAAAAAGCCTAATTACTGATGGTATTTAGAAAGTAACTAGCCTCGTATATGAAAAATAAACCTAAAACCAGACACCTAACTTTACACCATATACAACACTAAGTGCAGATGGCTTAAAGATATAGATGAAAAAGATATAACAATGTGATTGATACAAATAATGCAGAAGAATAGTTGATTTTTGAAATTCCTTCTTTATCCTATGAATTCCAGATAATAGTGTCCTGTTTTTAGCCAATAAAAATATTTTCTTCCATCCATCCTATGTTAACATTATTAAGAGTGTTATTCATTAAATGGATGTCCATAATTTTTATGTAATAAAATCTATCTCTTTTTTCTACCTTATGGATTAAGCTTTCAGAGTTTTGTTTTAGATGTTCTTTCCCACCCTGAGCATACAACTATTCTTCTGCATTATTTGTATCAATCATATTTTTTTATTCTTTAAAGTTTTATTCATTTCTGAGAGAGACAGTGTGAGCAGGGGAGGGTCAGAGACAGAAGGAGACACAGAATCCGAAATAGGCGCCAGACTCTGAGCTAGCTGTCAGTACAGAGCCCGACAATGGGCTCGAAGCCACGCACCATGAGATCATGATCTGAGCTGAAGTCAGACGCCCAACCGATTGAGCCACCTAGGCGCCCCAGTTTTACTTTTATTTTTAAGTATTTTGCAGGGGAAACCAAGATTTTGTGTCTTAAAATTATTACCTGTGCTTCGTGCTCTCTTTATCAAGTTATTGAGTAGTTAAGAACAGTAAGTCTTCTCAATAATAAAGAAAAATATTTTTACAACTATTGAATTCCTTATTTGCTTTTAAAATCTTTCAGTTGTCACTTTACTTAAATGGATAACTATGGATCATTGTACAGTTACATAAGAGGCTATTTAATCAAGTGTTGAAACCTTATGACATTTTAAAGACCTTCGCAAAATCAAATTCAAATTGGAGTCTTTTGGATCGCCTACTAACTTTGAAACTTGCCTGAGAATCCATGAATAATCTTGGAGGATTTTTCTCTCACATGATAAAAAGGAACTATTAAACTAATTATGTTTACTTGTTATGTGAAGTTACATGAGAAGTGCTGACAAGAAGAGGTAATAAACCTTTTTTAGGTTAGATGTGTGTGGATGTATATTACTAATACAGGTACTCCAGAAATTGTATGATTTTCACACAAATTTGTCAATACCTTCATTGGACTGTTATGTTTATATTCTATATACCACAAAATGAATTACTTTTTCTTATCCAATAAACTCCTACCTTAGCATTAACCATGTTCTTTTTTTTTTCTTAAATAGTTTATTGTCAAGTTGGTTTACATATAACTCCCAGTGCTCATCCCAACATGTGCCCTCCTCCATGACCATCAACCACCTTCCCCTCTCCTCGACCCCCATGTTCTTTTAAAATCATTTGATTTAATGATTTAAAATCATTAACATACAATTATTGTTTTGCTTTTTTTCTATTCAAACACATACAGACAATAATGCTACATAATGGTAAAAACATTTGAAAAGGTGCCTATAGACTCTGTAATAATTTTCAGAAATAACAAAGAAGCTTGTATAATCATAAAAGTTCTAACCTAACACCTATCACAACTAAATTAATACATAGAGATGAATTAAGTAATAGGCCGATTATAATTTTATAAATTTTATTTAAAAATGGATGCTTTTAAATTATTTTTCTTTTTATGGAAAAAGGAATAATTTTCACCTAGCTACATGTAACTTACAACAATTTGCTAAAATATGCTTTTGTGAACAAAGATGAAATGGTTCTTTTTTTCTCCCTAACTCATGATACAACACATTTGGAAACATTGATTACATTACCAGGGCTTTGATTATAATGTCATATTTGAGAGTGATATGCATGGAATTAAATATTATCACATAACTTAAAGGAATTAAGGTTTATTTTAATGAGCCAATGGTAAACATTTATTGGAAAAACCAACCTGTATGTGCCTTAAGTCTTCCTACTTTACAAGTCAGCAAAGAATGCCACTTACTGGCAAGCCTAAGGATTTAGGTACACATGCAGGATCCTTAGAAGAGGGAAATTCATCCAATCTATAGGTATTATAGAGAAAATTATATAGGTGTTAAAACTTTGCTTGACTTCTTAGTCTCAATGGGTTTTGAAAAGTCCAATCAGATTTCTTTTGACCAGTTCCAGTAAAGCAAATGAAAAAGACCTATGTGGCCAATCACTTTGTTGTTGTTGTTGCATGTATGTGAATAATTAGACCATATTTACTTAGAATACACGTGTTATACAACAAAAATTAGTCTTATTTTTATCTATGATTGAAAGGTAGCCACTGCAGGGATAATAATTATGTTTAAATGGAAAACTATAATGCATGTTTTGGAATCCACCTTGCACATTTTTTTCCAGTCCAAGTCAACGTCTGAATTTTTTATTGTCCAGATATGGATTTGTAATGTTGATTTATTCATCTTTGGGAGAGAAAGTGAGAGCACAAGCTAGGGAGAGGCAAAGAAAAAGGAAGACACAGAATCTGCAGCAGTCTCCGGCTCTGAACTGTTAGCAGATCCTGAGGTGGG
Source organism: Hyaena hyaena (assembly GCF_003009895.1). Classification (NCBI taxonomy): domain Eukaryota; kingdom Metazoa; phylum Chordata; class Mammalia; order Carnivora; family Hyaenidae; genus Hyaena; species Hyaena hyaena. The sequence continues at coordinate 265,139 of NW_024081804.1, read as the reverse complement.
ACTTGAACTCACCATCTGTGAGATCATCACCTGAGCCAAAGTCAGATGCTTAACCAACTGAGCCACTCAGGTGCCCCCAGATATGGGTTTTTTTGAAAGTAGTCAGAATCAGTCACCCTAGTGAACACCCAAATTCCCTTTGTTGAAATTCAAAGGTATGAGGAGCCCAGTATGGCCAGATTCCTGTCTTAACTTTCATTAAAGGAATTATTTTTACTCCAGGTAGAATCATTCCTTTATTTGGAACTAAGTGGTCTTAGTGAAACTAAGACCTCTATGTCAATAGGGCACAAAGTTGAGGGAACAGGAAGCAAAAAGAGTGCCACTTCCATTTGAGAACTTTGACTCCTAACCCATCAATCCTGGATATAAAACAAACAGTATCATACATTGGATGTTGATTTGGTCCACATAAAGTCCACTGTAGAGCCTTGCTACAGTCCTGCAACATATGCCAACTTTACTGGCATGCAATTGAATTTTCTTAAGACACTTTTACCATTTTATCAAGCCACCCTCTTCAAAATGGTGGGGAATGTGAGGAACATGACTATGGAATTCCATGTGCATAGGCACATTGCTGCACTTCTTTTACTGAAATGTGTTCCTTTATCTGAAACAATTCTGAATAAAGACATTCTGTATGTACATAGATCGTTGTTATGGTTGAAATAGTGCAATTAGGCAAGGTAGATGCATAGCCAGAAGTGTGTATTCTCCTAAGGTGAAAAGTATGATCCTTCTAAAAGGGAATCAGTTAGGGTCACCTGGGTGTGCTGACAGCCAGCTCAGAGCCTGGAGCCTGTTTCAGATTCTGTGTCTCCCTCTCTCTCTGACCCTTCCCTGCTCACGCGGTCTCTCTCTCTCTCTCAGAAATAAATAAAACATTAAAAATTAAAAAATAAAATGGAAGCAGTTATTTTTTAAATATAATTTTTTGTGAAACTTGTTTCCATACAACACCCAGTGCTCATCCCAAAAAGTGCCTTCCTCAATGCCCATCACCTATTTTCCCCTCTCTCCCACTACCCATAAATACTGTTTGTTCTCTGTATTTAAGAGTTCTTTATGGGTTTTCCTCCCCCTCTGTTTGAAACTATTTTTCCTCTTTGCTTTCCCCATAGTCTTCTGTTAAGTTTCTCAAGTTCCACATATGAGAGAAAACATATGACATCTGTCTTTCTCTGACTGACTTATTTCACTTAGCATAATACCCTCCACTTCCATCCATGTTGCTGCAAATGGCCAGGTTTCATTCTTTCTCACTGCGAAGTAGTATCCCATTGTATATATAAACCACATCTTCTTTATACGTTCATCACTTGATGGACATTTTGGCTCTTTCTGTAATTTGGCTATTATTGAAAGCAGTTCTGTAATTATTGGGATACGTGTGTCCTATATATCAGCACTCCTGTATCCCATGGGTAAATTCCTGTCAGTGCTATTGCTGAGTGATAGGGTAGTTCTATTTTTAATATTTGAGAAACCTCACACCGTTTTCCAGAGTGGCTGCACTAGTTTGCATTCCCACCAAAAGTGCAAGAGGGTTCCCTTTTCTCCACATCCTCACGAGCATCTATACTCTCCTGATTTGTTCATTTTGGCCACTCTGACCGACATGGGGTGGTACCTCAGTGTGACTTTGATTTGTATTTCTCTAATGATGAAAGACATTAAGCATCATTTCATGTGTCTGTTGGCCATCTGAATGTCTTCTTTGGAAAAGTGTCTATTCATGTCTTCTGCCCATTTCTTCATTAGATTATTTGTGGGGGGTTTTTTGTTTGTTTGTTTTTTGGGTTTTTTTTTTTTTTTTGGATGTGGAGTTTAGTGAGTTCTTTATAGATTTTGCATACTAGTCCTTTATCTGAGAAGCCATTTGGAAATATCTTTTCCCATTTTGTCAATTGCCTATTAGTTTTGTTGATTGTTTCCTTTGCAGAGCATAAGCTTTTTATCTTGATGATGTCCCAATAGTTCATTTTTGCTTTTAATTCCCTTGCCTTTGGAGATATGACGAGTAAGAAATTGCTGCAGCAAAGGTCAAAGAGGTTGTTTCCTGCTTTTTCCTCTAGGTTTTTAATGGTTTCCTGTCTCACATTCAGGTCTTTCATCCATTTTGCTTATTTTTATGTATGGTGTAAGTGGTCTAGTTTCATTCTTCTCCATGTTGCTGTCCAGTTCTCCCAGTACCATTTGGTTAGAAGGCTGTCTTTTTCATTGGATACTCTTTCCTGCTTTGTCAAAGACTAGTTAGCCATATATTTGTGAGTCCTGTTCTGGGTTCTCTATTCTAGTCCATTTGTGTATGTGTCTGTTTTCTTGCCAATACCATACTGTCTTGATGATTACAGCTTTGTAGTAGAGGCTAACATCTGGGATGGTGATGCCTCCCATTTTAGTTTTCTTCTTCCATATTACTTTGACTATTTGGGGTCTTTGTGGTTCCATACAAATTTTAGAATAGTTTGTTCTAGCTTTGAGAAGAATGCTGTTGCAATTTTGATTGGGATTGCACTGAATGCATAAATCGCTTTGGATAGTAATGGCATTTTAACAATATTTATTCTTCTGATCAATGAGCATGGAATATTTTTCCATTTCTTTGTGTTTTCTTCAATTTCCTTCAAAAGTTTTCTATAGTTTTCATCATACAGATCTCCTATATCTTTGGTTAGGTTTATTACTAGGTATTTTATGGTGTTTTGTGAGATTGTGAATGGGATCAGTTTCTCGATTTCTCATTCTGTTGCTTCATTATTGGTGTATAAAAATGCAACCGATTTCTGTACTTTGATTTTGTACCCTGCGACTTTGCTGAATTCATGGATCAGGTCAAGTAGGCTTCTGGCGGAGTCTGTTGGGTTTTCTATGTAGAGTATCATATCCTCTGTAAAATGTGAAAGTTTGACTTTTTCTTAGCCAATTCTTATGCCTTTTATTTACTTTTGTTGTCTGATTGCTGATGCTGGGACTTCCAGCACTATGTTAAACAACAGTGGGGAGAGTGGACATCCCTGTCATATTCCTGATCTCAGGGGGGAAAGCTCTGTTTTTCCCCATTAAGGATGATATTAGCTGTGGGTTTCTCATAGATGGCTTTTATGATGTTTAAGTAGGTCCCTTCTATCCCGACGTTCTCGAGGATCTTTATTAACAAGAGATGCTGTGTTATATCAAATGCTTTTTCTTCATCTATTGACAGGAACATATGATTTTTATCTTTTCTTTTGTTGATGTGATGTATCACATTGATTGGCTTGCGAATATTGAACCAATCCTCTAACCCAGGAATGAATCCCACTTGATCATGGTGGATAACTCTTTTTTATATTCTGTTGAAAGCAATTTGCAAGTATCTTGTTGAGGATTTTTGCATCTGTATTCATCAAGGATATTGGCCTATAGTCTCTTTTTTTATTTTTCTGGGTCTCTGTCTGTTTTGGAAATCAAAGTGATGCTGGCTTCATAGAATGAGTTCGGGAGTTTTTCTTCCATTTCTATTTTTTGGAACAGCTTGAGAAGAATGAGTATTAACTCTGATTTAAATGTCTGGTAGAATTCCCCAGGGAAGCCATCTGGCCCAGGGTTCTTATTTGTTGGGAGATTTTAGATCACTGAATCAATTTCTTCATTATTTATGGGTCTCTTCAAATTTTCTCTTTCTTCCTGTTTGAGATTTGGTAGTGTGTGGGTGTTTAGGAATTTGTCTGTTTCTTCCAAGATGTCTAGTTTGTTGGCATATAATTTTTCATAGTATTCTCTGGTGATTGCTTGTATTTCTGAGGGATTAGTTGTAATAAAGCCATTTTTATTCATGGTTATATCTCCTAGATATCTTTATCTAACAAAAGAGTTCTCTCTCTCTTCTGTTTTTGAGAAGCCTGGTTAAGAGGTTTATCATTTTTGTTTATTTTTTAAAAACCAACATTTAGTCATTGATCTGTTTTACTGGTTTATCTTTTTTGGTTTTTGGATTCTATATTGTTTATTTCTGCTCTGACCTTTATTATTTCTCTCCTTCCCTGGAATTGAGTTTTCTTTGCTGTCCTGCTTCTACTTCTTTTAGATGCGCTGTTAGATTTTTATTTAGGATTTTTCTTGTGTCTTGAAATAGGCCTGGATTGCAATGTATTCTCCTCTCACAACTGCCTTTACTATATCCCAAAAGGTTTGGATTGTTACATTTTCATTTTCATTTGTTTCCTTTTTTTCAAAAATAATTTTCTTTAATTGCTTGGTTAAGCAATTAAAAAGAAAACTAAAACTAAAGAAATTCATTCTTTAGTAGGATGTTCTTTAACCTCCATGCTTCTAGAGGTTTTCAGACATTTTCCTTTGGTTTATTTCAAGTTTCATAGCATTGCAATCTTAAAGTGTGCATGGTATGATCTCAATACTTTTATATTTATTGAGGGCTGTTTTGTGACCCAGTATATGATCTATCTTGGAGAAAGTTCTATGTGCATTCAAAATGAAAGTATATTCTGCTGCTTTCTGATATAGAGTTCTAAATATATCTGACAAGTCCATATGGTCCAGTGTATCATTCAGGGCCTTTGTTTCTTTACTGATTTTCTGTCTAGATCAGTCCATTGCTACAAGTGGAGTATTAAAGTACCCTATAATTACCACATTCTTAGCAATAAGATTGCTTATGTTTGTGATTGTTTTATGTATTTGGTTGCTCCTGTATTCAGTGCATAGACATTTATAATTGTTAGCTCTTCCTGATGGAAAGACTCTATAATTATTATATAATGCCCTTCTTCATCTCTTGTTACAGCCTTTAATTTAAAGTTTAGTTTGTCTAAGTATGGGTACTCCAGGTTTGTTTGTTTTTTTTTAATTCTAGTAGCATGATAGATAGTTCTCCATCCCTTCACTGTCAATCTGATGGTGTCTTCAGGTTTAAAATGAGTCTCTTGTTGGGGCGCCTGGGTGGCTCAGTTGGTTAAGTGTCTGATTTTGGCTCAGGTCATGACCTCACTGTTTGTGAGTTCGAGCCCCACATCAGGCTCAGCACTGATGGCTGAGAGCCTGGAGCTTGCTTTGGATTCTGTCTCCCTCTCTGTCTTCCCCTACCCCGTTCACACTGTCTCTATCTTTCAAATACAAATAAATATTTAAAAAATAATAATAAAATAAAATGAGTCTCTTGTAGACAGCAAATAGATAGATCTTTCTATTTTATCCATTTTGATACCCTATGTCTTTGGATTGGAGAATTCACTTCATGTACATTCAGTGTTATTATTGAAGGATATGGGTTTACAGTCATTGTGCTGTCCTTAGGCTTCATTGTTGTAGTGATGTCTCTGCTTCTTTGTGGTCCTTGCATCATTTCACTCTTAGAGCCCCCCTGAGGATCTCTTGTAGATCTGATTCAGTGGTGATGAATTGCTTCAATTTTTGTTTGTCGGAAAAACCTTTATCTCACCTTCTATTCTGAATGACAGGGTTGGTAGATAAAGGATTCATGACTGCATATTTTTCATGTTCATCACATTGAAGATTCTCTGCCATTTCTTTCTGGCAAGAAAAGTTTAGGTAGATAGATCTGCTACTACTCTTATCTGTTTAACTATTACCTTAAGCCTCATTTATCCCTAGCTGCTTTCAGAATTCTCACTTTGTCCTTGTATTTTGCAGTTTCACTATATGTTTTGCAGATGATCAATACAAGTTACATCTGAAGGGAGTTCTCTGTGCCTCTTGGATTTCAATGTCTCTTTCTTTCCCCAGGTCGGAAAAGCTCTCAGCAATGATTTGTTCAAGCATATATACAGTCCCCTTCTCTCTCTCTCCTTATTTTGGAATTCCTATGATATGGCTATTGTTTATTTGATTGCATCACTAAGTTCTTTAATTCTCACCCTCATGATCCTGGATTTTTTAATCTTCCTCTTTTTTCATAATTTTATCTTCTAATTCACTATTCTCCCCTCTACCTCTTCAGTCTGCAAAGTGTCCACCACGATTTTATTTTGTACCTGATTTACAGCATTTTTTAAATTTTATTTTGTTTCTTAATTAGTTTCTTGCCAAGTTAGTATCCATATAACACCCAGTGCTCATCCTAACAAGTGCCCTCCTCCATGCCCATCACCCCCTTCCCCTCGTCCCCACCCCCATCAACCTTCAGTTTGTTCTCAGCATTCAAGAGTCTCTCATGCTTAGCCTCCCTGCCTCTCCCCAACTATTTTCCCCCTTCTTCTCCCCCATGGTCCTCCGTTAAGTTTCTCCTAGTCCACCTATACGTGCAAACATATGGTATCTGTCCTGCCTTACTTATTTCACTCAACATAACAACCTCCAATTCCATCCATGTTGCTACAAATGGCCAGATTTCATCCTATCTCATTGCCATGTAGTATTCCATTGTATAGATAAACCACATCTTCTTGATCCATTCGTCAATTGATGGACACTTAGCTCTTTCCATCATTTGGTTATTGTTGAAAGTGCTGCTATAAACACTGGGATACAAGTGCCCATATGCATGAGCACTCCTGTATCCCTTGGGTAAATTCCTAGCAGTGCTATTGCTGTTTCACAGGGGAGTTCTATTGTTAATGTTTTGAGGAATCTCCACACTGTTTTCCAGAGGGGCTGCACCAGTTTACATTCCCATCAAAATTGTAGGAGGGTGGCTGTTTCTCCACTTCCTCACCAGCATCTATAGTCTACTGATTTGTTCATTTTAGCCACTCTAACTGGCTTGAGGTGGTATCTCAGTTTGGTTTTGATTTGTATTTCCCTGATAAGGAGGGATGATGAGCATCGTTTCACGTGTCTGTTGGCCACCTGGATGTCCTCTTGGGGAAGTGTCTGTTCATATCTTCTGCCCATTTCTTCACTGGATTATTTGTTTTTCCGGCGTGGAGTTTGGTGAGTTCCTTATAGATTCTGGATATTAACCCTTTATCTGATATGTCATTTGCACTATCTTTTCCCATTTCGTCGGTTGCCTGTTAGTTTTATGGATTGTTTCCTTTGCCGTGCAGAAGCTTTTTATCTTGATGAGGTCCCAGTAGTTCATTTTTGCTCTTGATTGCTTTGCCTTTGGGGATGTGTCAAATAAGAAATTGCTGTGGTTGAGTTCAAGGAGGTTGTTTCCTGCTTTCTCCTCTAGGGTTTTGATGGTTTCCTGTCTCACGTTCAGGTCCTTTATCCATTTTGAGTTTCTTTTTGTGTATGGTGTGAGAAAATGATTTAGTTTCATTCTTCTGCATTATGTTGTCAAGTTCTCACGGCATGATCTGTTAAAGAGGCTGTCTTTTCCAATGGATACTCTTTCCTTATTTGTCAAAGATTAGTTGGCCGTACATTTGTGGGTCCAATTCTGGGTTCTCTATTGTATTGCATTGGTCTATGTGTCTGTTTTGTGCCAATACCATACTGTCTTGATGATTACAGCTTTGTAGTAGAGGCTAAAGTCTGTGGTGATGCCTCCTGTTTTGGTTTTCTCCTTCAATATTACTTTGGCTATTCGGGGTCTTTTGTGGTTCCATACAAATTTTAAGATAGTTTGTTCTAGCTTTGAGAAGACTTCTGGTGCAATTTTTATTGGAATTGCATTGAATGTATAGATTGATTTGGGTAGTAGTGATATTTTAACAATATTTATTTTTCCAATGCATGAGCATGGAATGTTTTTCCATTTCTTTGTGTCCTCTTCAATTTCCTTCATAAGTCTTCTATAATTTTCATCATACAGATCTTTTATATCTTTCATTAGGCTTATTCCTAGATATTGTATAGTTTTCTGTGCAATTGTGAATGAGTTTAGTTTCTTGATTTCTATTTCTGTTGCTTCATTATTGGTGTATAAGAATGCAACCGATTTCTGTATCTTGATTTTGTACCCCACAACTTTGCTCAATTCCTCGATCAGTTCTGGTAGGCTTCTGGTGGAGTCTGTCGGGTTTTCTATATAGAGTATCATGTCGTCTCCGAAAAGTGAAAGTTTGACTCCTTCTATGCCAATTCTGATGCCTTTTATTTCCTTTTGATGTCTGATGGCTGATGCTAGGACTTCCAGCACTATGTTAAACAACAGTGGTGAGAGTGGACATCCCTGTCGTGTTCCTGATCTCAGAGGGAAAGCTTTCAGTTTTTCCCTGTTGAGGATGATGTTACCTGAGAACTTCTCATAGATGGCATTTATGATGTTTAAGTAAGTTCCTTCAATTCTGACTTTCTCTAGGGTCTTTATTAAGAAGTAATGCTATATTTTGTCAAATGCTTTTTCTGCATGTATCGACTGGATCATATGGTTTTTATCTTTTCTTTTGTGGATGTGATGTATCACATTGATTGATTTGTGAATATTGAAACAGTCCTTTAACCCAGGAATGAATCTCACTTGGTCATGGTGGATAATTATTTTTATGTGCTTTTGGATTCCATTTGCAAGTATTGTTGAGGATTTTTGCATCTGTATTCATCAAGGATTTTGGCTTGTAGTTCTCTCTCTCTCTCTCTCTCTTTGTTGTGTTGTTGTTGTTGTTGAGTCTCTGTCTGGCTTGGGAATCAAAGTGATACTGGCTTCATAAAAAGACTCCAGAAGTTTTCCTTTGATTTCTATTTTTTAGAATAGCTTGAGAAGAATGGGTATTAATTCTTTTTTAAATGTCTCGTAGAATTCCCCAGGGAAGCCATCTGACCCATGGCTCTTATTTCTTGGGAGATTTTTTAAAAATAGTTTATTGTCAAGTTGGTTTCCATACAACATGAGTGCTCATCCCCACAAGTGCCCTTCTCCATGCCCATCACACCCTTCCCATCCCCCCGCACCCATCAGTCCTCAGTTTGTTCTCAACATTCAAGAGTCTTTCATGGTTTTCCTCCCTCCCTCTCCCCAACTATTTCCTCCCTTCTTCTCCCCCATGGTCCTCCGTTAAGTTCCTCCTAATCTTCCTATACGTTCAAACATATGGGAGCTGTCCTTCTCTGCTTGACTTATTTCGCTCAGCCTAACACCCTCAAGGTCCATCCATGTTGCTACACATGGCCAGATTTCATTCTTTCCCATTGCCATGTTGTATTCCATTATAGAGATAAATCACATCTTCTTAATCCATTCGTCCATTGATGGACACTTAGGCTCTTTCCATGTTTTGGCTATTATTGAGAGTGCTGCTATGAACATTGGGGTACATGTGCCCCTCTGCATCATCACTCCTGTATCCCTTGGGTAAATTCCTAGCAGTGCTATTGCTGGGTCATAGGGGAGTTCTATTGTTGGGAGATATTTGATAACTGATTCAATTTCCTCACTAGTTATGGGTCTGTTCATATTTTCTATCTCTTTCCATGTGAATTTTGGTACTGAGTGTGTGTTTAGGAATTTTCCATTTCTTCTATGTTGTCCAATTTGTTGGTATATAATTCTTCATGGTATTCCCTGATAACTGATTGTATATCTGAGGTGTTGATTATAATAAGTCCATTTTCATTCATGATTTTGTCTGCCTGGGTGCTCTCTCTATTTTTTTTTTTTTTGAGAAGCCTGGCCAGAGGTTTGTCAATTTTGTTTATTTTTCCAAAATACCAACTCTTAGTTTCATTGAACTGTTCAACTGTTCCTTTGGTTTCTATATTGTTTATTTCTGCCCTGATTTTTATTATTTCCCTTCTACTACTGTGTTTGGGGTGCTCTTGTTCCTCTCCCTCTAGTTCCTTTAGGTGTGCTGTTAGATTTTGCACTTGTGCTTTTTCTAATTTCTTGAAATAGGTCTGGAGTGCAATGTACTTTTTCTTAGGAATGCCTTTGCTTCATCCCATTGAGTCTGGATTGTTGTATTTTCATTTTCATTTGTTTCCGTATATTTTTTAGTTTCTTCTCTAATTGCCTGATTGGCCCATTCGTTCTTTAGTAGGGTGTTCTTTAACTTTCAAATTTTTGGAGGTTTTCCAGACATCTTCCTGTGATTGATTTCAAGTTTCTTAGCATTGTGATCTGAAAGTGTGCATGGTTTGATGTCAATTCTTTTCTATTTATTGAGGGCTACTTTAGGACCCAGTATGTGATGTATCTCGGAGAATGTGCCATGCACACTTGAGAAGAAAGTGAATTCCATGGCCTCAGGATGTAGAGTTCTAAATATATCTGTCAAACCCATCTGGTCCAGTGTGTCATTCAAGTCCATTGTGTCTTTAGTGACTTTCTGTCTAGTTGATCTATTCATTGCTGTAAGTGGAATATTAAATCCCCCTGCTATTAGCACATTCTTATCCATAAGAGTGTTTCTGTTTGTGATTACTTGTTTTATATATTTAGGTGCTCCCGTATTTGGTGCATAGGCATTTATAATTGTTAGCTCTTCCTGATGGATAGATCCTGTAATTAGTATATAATGCCTTTCGTCATCCCTTGTTACTGTCTTTACTTTAAAGTCCAGTTTGTCTGATATAATATGGCTACTCCAGTTTTCTTTTGACTTCCAGTAGCATGATAGATATTTCTTCATCCCCTTAGTTTCTATCTGAATGTGTCCTCAAGTCTAAAATGAGTTTCTTGTAGACAGCAAATAGATGGATTTCGTTTTTTTATCCATTCTGCTACCCTATTTCTTTTGAATGGAATATTTAGTCAATTTGCATTCAGTGTTACTATTGAAAATCTGGGTTTAGAGCTATTGTGTCTTTTGTAGGATTCATGATTATGATGGTGTCTATGGTATCTTTTGTTTCTTGCAACATTTCCCACATCGAGTTCCTCTCAGGATTTCTTGTAGGGCTGGTTTAGTGCTGACGAATTCTTTCAATTTTTGTTTATTTGAGAAGACTTTTATCTCTCTTTCTATTCTGAATGACAGGGTTGCTGTATAGAGGATTCTTGGCTGTATATTTTTTCTGTTCATCACATTGAAGATCTCCTGCCATTCCTTTCTGGCCTGCCAAGTTTCAGGTCTGTAACGACTTTGATAGGTTTCCCTTTGTATATTATGGCCTTTTTATACCTAGCTGCTTTCAGAATTATCTGTTTGTGCTTATATTTTGCCAGTTTCACTGTGATATGACATGCAGAAGATCGATTCAAGTTACGTCTGAGGGCAGTTCTCTGTGCCTCTTGGATTTCAATGTTTGTTTCCTTCCCCAGACTGAGAAAGTTCTCTGCTATAATTTGTTCAAGGACTCCTTCAGCACCTTTCCCTCTTTTTTCCTCTTCTGGTATTCCCATGATACGGATATTGGTCCATTTGATTGTATCACTCAGCTTTCAAACTCTCCTTTCGTGCTCCTGTATCAGTTTATCTCTCTTTTTTCTCACCTTTGTTTTTCTATAATTATGCCTTCTTTAATTTTTTTTTTTTTGAGATAGAGACAGCATGAGCAGGGGAGGGTTCAGAGCAAGAGGGAGACACAGAATCTGAAGACAGGCTCCAGGCTCTGAGCTTTCATCAAGAGCTTGATGAGGGGCTCGAACCCACAAGTGTCCTCCTCCGTGCCCATCCCCCCTCCCCCCACATCCATCAGCCCTCAGTTTTTGTCATCATTCAAGAGTCTCTCATGGTTTGCTTCTCTCCCTTTCCCCCACCGTTTCCCCCCTTCTTCTTCCCCTTGTTACTCCATCAAGTTCCTCTTAATCCTCCTATACGTGCAAACATATGGTATTTGTCCTTCTCTGCCTGACTTATTTCACTCAGCATAACACCCTCAAACCCTGCAATTAATTTTATAACTATTCTTCTAAATTCTTATTTAGTTATGTTGCTTATATCTGTTTTGAGCAGTTCTTTAGCTGTCATCTCTTCCTGGAATTTCATTAGAGGAGTGGTCTTCCGTTTCATCATTTTGGTGAGCTTTCTGTCTCTTGTTAGCTTTAAAACCTTGTTATGCACTCTGCACTTGCGAGTACTGCTGTATTAAAGAAGGCTCTTTGACTGTCCTGGGCCTGTCCATTCAGGAAGTGTTCCTTGAATGGTATCTCTTGGTCTCTCTGTTGCAACTTTGGTTATTTTATTTCCTTACTCATAGTGGTATTTGGGACTCTCCACCATGCGTAATTTGGCTTGTTTCTTGAGGTAGCCTCTTTTGGGTCCTATCTCCCTGTGCCGTGGGCATAGCCAAGGTGGGCCATGCTCTATGTCTCAAGCCACACCTCGTTTCCAGATCTTACTCCATGCTCCCCAGTGATACCGCCTGTAATATAAACCAGACAGCAGGCTGAGTACCTCTGAGCAGTGGCAAGCCTCTTGTCTCCCCACTAGGAATTGAACTTAGCCAGTAGAGTGGCGGAGCAGCTTCAGGGGCACTGCTTCCCCTCCCAGTTGAGCTGGTGAGCAGAGGAGCAGTTTATCCTTGCATCGCCTAGAACCAGTGCGGCCCACTCAAGGTCAGCTGGCCAGCTGGAAATTGGATCCTTCTGTGTCCCGAGCTGAGGTTTTTCTCTTCTCCGGGGACAGAGAATGTTCCTTGAACAGTTTCAGCTGCTCTTTCTTTTCCTATTGACTCACCGTGGCTCCCCGCAAAGGGGCTCCTTCCCCTCCCTCCATGTCTCCGGTCCCAGCCCGTTTTTATCCTCCCCACTTCGCACTGATGCTATAAGGTTTTCTCAGTAGACTCTGTCTATTTATCCTCCCAACCTCCTGGATTCTGTATGGGTTCCTCTGGCTTCAGGTCTTCTCATTTGAGAGATGGGGCGAGTGAAATGTAAAGAGCTCCCTACATCCCTGCCATCTTGCCTCCTCCCTCTATAGCATTTTTTAAAATTTATCTTGAATGGGGCTCCTGGTGGCTCAGTTGGTTAAGCATCCCACTTCGGCTCAGGTCATTATCTCACAGTTCGTGGGTTTGAGTCCTGCATCAGGCTCTGTAATGACAGCTAGCTCAGAGCCTGGAGCCTGCTTCAGATTCTGTATCTCCCTCTCCCTCTGATCCTCCCCTGCTCAGTCTCTCTCTCTCTCTCTCTCTCTCTCTCTCTCTCTCTCAGAAATAAATAAAATATTTAAAAATTTTAAACTTATCATGGCTATTTCTTAGTTCTTTGATCTCTGCAGATAGAGTCTCTGCTGTCTTCTGTGTTTTTTTCAAGCTCATCAATTAATCTTACGACTATTATTCTAAATTCTTGTTCAGTTATGTTGCTTATATCTGTTTTGATCAATTCTTTAGCTGTCACTTCTTCCTGGAATTTCTTTTGAGGAGAATTCTTCCATTTCATCATTTTTGCTAATTTTCTGTCCCTTATGTATTTTAAAAGCTTGTTATGTTCTCAGCACCTATGAGCACTGCTATATTAAAGGGGGAGGGGGTCATACAGTGTCCAGGTCCTGGCCCTTCAGTAGCCATTTTTTGGAGAGGGTCACTTGCTTTCTGTTGTGTGACGTTGGTTATTTTATTTCTCTACTGGTAGTAATATTTTGGACTTTCCACCAGGCGTGCTTTGATTTCTTCCTTGAGGTATCCTTGGAAAGGAAAACAAACAAACAGGAAACAAAAAGATGCAAACACACAAACAAATAAAAGAAACAAATAATCCAAAAGTTAAAAAAAAACAAACAAACCAGGAACACCAGCTACAAGTAAAGAAGAGCATGAAGGAGTTGCTGATGGAAGAGCACGTACAAGAGAGAAATGACAAGGGTTGGGGGAAAAGAAAAAAATAAACATTGACTAGACAGAGAGACTAAATGGCTTAATCCAGAGAGAGAAAGTAAAATAAAGAGGAGGAAGGGAAAAGAAAGGAAGAAACATTTACACAGACAGAGAAATTGTACGGGTTGATTATTCCAGAGATAAAGGAAAGAAGGAAGTGCAGACCTGTTTCAAGATATTGGATTAAATATGTCTGCTTAAAAAATATCAACAATCAGGGTAACCAGACTAGAGGAGCGAAGAGATAAGAAGGAGAAAAGGAAGGAAGAATATATCTAAATAACAGGAATTGTCCTAGAATCAATCCAGGCAATGCAGCAACACTGGTCTGGAGGAGGGGTCAGTCTGGTTACTTAGCGGCTATCCTGCTCCAGTAGATATTTAGTTAACCAGTGCAGAGGGGTGTGGTTTGTTTTTGGCGTAGAGGGGGGTTTGCTTCCACTGTGGGGCTCAAGGAACAATCCCTGAGGCCCTGCCTTGGTGGTGGTGGGAAAAAACATGGCAACCTCCCCAGTCTCTTCTCCATGGACCTGGTATCCCAAAGCACTCCATTTAAGCGATCCTCACTGAGCTATAGGCGCAGATGGGGCATTCTGTCTCAATTCGCCGACTCTTATGCCCTGGAGCTTGGCTGAGACTTAAATTCCCTCTCCGTGTGCCCACCACTGGAGAAGCAACTCTCTAAACTCCTGATATGAGGTCCCAACTGCTTTTCTCCTGTGCTGCAACACTACAGGGAGGGGAACACTTTCTCCTATTGTAGACTGCACCCATGACCTACCTTTAAACCCGGGGGTAGTGTCCCATCTTCCCAGGTGTGCGAACAGGGCAGCCAGCCCACTCCAAAGAAAGCCCCACAGTTAGAGATGGGTCCCTTTCCGTTTTAGTTCGAGGTTTTTCTCTTTTCCAGATACAGTTTTATGTTTCCCCAGATGCTCTTTCTCTTCCCTTTGTCTCTCTGCAGAAGGAGATCCCTCCCCTCTTTGCCTACAAGACCAATTTTATCTCCCCCAGTTCGCAATCACCCACCTATGGCCCATCAGATTTCCCACTGTCCCCCTGGTAGACTCAGTCTCTTTTCCTCTCAGACTCTTAGGTACACAGTCCTTTGGCTTCAGCCTTTCTTTGAGAGACACAGGAAGTATGGATCCCCCTTCTTCTCTGCCATGTTGGCCTTTCCTGGAAGCAGTTCAGTGTAACCAACCTGCCACCTTGTAGCTAGCTAAACACCTCCGAGTGTACTCCAATACTAAGAACTTAATGTTGCTTCCTGATGTTGGTGGATCATACATTCACCCCTGGTGAGTGGAAGTCAGCATGTTGAGCCCATTTATAACCTCCCTCCCTGCCACCATGGCCATTTTATTATAAACCCATTAGTTTGGGGGGAAAGCTGAGCTGACTAGTATCCCAATAATGGGCCATACTGTCAATTTAATTATTGGAAATCTTCCTTTACTGATGTGACCATTGGTGACCATTTATATGGATGTAAATATTGCAAATTATTCAACCCATTTATGCATGTTTATCAAGATAATTTTCTGCAAAATTTCACTGTCACCAGTTTTATAATCATGTTAAAGTTTCTTATTTTACAAAAGAAAGCTGGAGTAGCTATACTTATATCAGACAACCTGGATTTTAAATTAAAGACAATAACAAGAGATGAAGAAGGGCATTACATAATAATTACAGGGTCTATCCATCAGGAAGAACTAACAATCATAATTGTCTATACACTGAATATGGGAGAACCTAAATATCTAAAACAATTAATCACAAACAGAAACAAGCTTATAGATAAGAATGTGCTAATAACAGGGGACTTTAATACTCTGCTTACAGCAATGGATATGCCAGCCAGACAGAAAATCACTAAAGAAATAATGGAATTGAAAGGCACATTGGACCAGATGGATCTGACAGATATATTTAGAACTCTACATCCTGAGGCCAGGAAATATACTTTCTTCTCAAGTGCGCATGGCACATTCTCCAAGATAGATCACATACTGGGACATAAAGCAGCCCTCAATAAATATAAAAGAATTGAGATCATACCATGCACACTCTCAGATCATAATGCTTTGAAACTTGAAATCAATCCCAAGAAGAAATCTGGAAAACCTCCAAAAACATGGAGGTTAAAGAACACCCTACTAAAGAATGAATGGACCAATCAGGCAATTAGAGAGGAAATTAAAAAATATATGGAAACAAATGAAAATGAAAACACAACAATCCAAAATCTATGGGATGTGGCAAAGACCGTCTTAAGAGGAAAGTACATTGCACTCCAGGCGTATTTCAAGATATTAGAAAAAGCGCAAGTCCAAAATGTAACATCTCACCTAAAGGAACTAGAGGCAGAGCACAAGAATGCCCTAAACCCAGTAGAAGAAGAGAAGTAGTAAAAATCAGAGCAGAAATAAACAACATAGAGACCAAAGAAACAATTGAACAGATCAATGAAACCAAGAGTTGGTTTTTTGAAAAACAAAACAAAACAAAATTGAAAAACCTCTAGCCAGGCTTCTCAAAAAGAAAAGAGAGAGCACCCAAATAGACAAAATCATGAATGAAAATGGGCATATTACAACCAACCCCTCAGAAATACAAGCAATTGTCAGGGAATATATGAAAAATAATATGTCAACAAATTGGACAACATAGAAGAAATGGACAAATTCCTAAACACACACTCACTAACAAAATTCACACGGGAAGAGATAGAAAATCTGAACAGACCCATAACTAGTGAAGAAATCGAATCAGTGATCAAAAATCTCCCAACAAATAAGACCCAGGACCAGATGGCTTCCCCGGGGAATTCTACCAGACGTTTAAAACAGAATTAATACCAATTCTTCTCAAGCTATTCCAAAAAATAGAAATCGAAGGAAAACTCCCGGACACATTTTATGAAGCCAGCATCACTCTGATTCCCAAGCCAGACAGAGATGCAGGAAAAAAAGAGAACTACAGAGGCGCCTGGGTGGCTTAGTCGGTTAAGCGTCCGACTTTCGCTTAGGTCATGATCTCACAGTTCGTGGGTTTGGGCCCCGCGTCGGGCTCTGTACTGACTGCCAGCTCAGAGGCTGGATCCTGTTTCAGAGTCTGTAACTCCCTCTCTCTCTGACCCTCCCCTGCTCACGCTCGCTGTCTCTCTCTCTCTCTCTCTCTCTCTCTCTCTCTCTCCTAGAATTAAATAAAACATTAAAAAAATTAAAAAAAAGGAGAGAGAACTACAGGCCAATATCCTTGATGAATGCGGAGGCAAAAATCCTCAACAAGATCCTTGCAAATCGAATTCAACAGCACATAAAAAGAATTATCCACCAAGATCAAGTGGGATTCATTCCTGGGTCACGGGGCTGACTCAACATTCGCAAATCAATCAATGTGATACATCACATCAACAAAAGAAAAGATAAAAACAATATGATCCTGTCAATAGATGCAGAAAAAGCAATTGACAAAATACAGCATCCCTACTTAATAAAGACTCTAGAGAAAGTTGGGATGGAAGGAATCTACTTAAACATCATAAAAGCCACCTATGAGAAGCCTTCAGCTAACATCATCCTCAACGGGGAAAAACTGAGAGCTTTCCCCCTGAGATCAGGAACACGACAGGGACGTCCACTCTCTCCATTGCTGTTTAACATAGTGCTGGAAGTCCTAGCATCTGCCATCAGACAACAAAAAGAAATAAAAGGCATCAGAATTGGCAAAGAGGACGTCAAACTTTCACTTTTCACAGACGACATGATACTCTACATAGAAACCCCGACAGACTCCACCAGAAGCCTTCTAGAACTGATCCGAGAATTCAGCCAAGTTGCAGGGTACAAAGTCAACGCACAGAAATCGGTTGCATTCTTATACACCAATAATGAAGCAACAGAAAGAGAAATCAAGAAGCTGATCCCATTCACAATTGCACAAAAAAAAAAACCACAGAAAACCTAGGAATAAACCTAACCAGGGATACAAAAGATCTGTATGATGAAAACTATAGAAAACTTATGAAGGAAATTGAAGAAGACACAAAGAAATGGAAAAACATTCCATGCTCATGGACTGGAAGAATAAATAGAGTTAAGATGTCATTCCTACCCAATCTACACATTCAATGCAATTCCAATCAAAATTGCACCAGCATACTTCTCAAAACCAAAACAAACTATCCTAAAATTTGTATGGAACCACAAAAGACCCCAAATAGCTAAAGTAATACTAAAGAATAAAACCAAAACGGGAGGTATCACCATCCCAGACTTTAGCCTCTACTATAAAGGTGTCATCATCAAGACAATATGGTATTGGCAAAAAAAAATAGACACATAGACCAATGGAATAGAATTGAGAACTCAGAGCTGGACCCAAAAGTATACAGCCAACTAATCTTTGACAAAGCAGGAAAGAATATCCAATGGAAAAAAGACAGCCTCTTTAACAGATGGTGTTGGGAGAACTGGACAGCAACATGCAGGTGATTGAAACTAGATCAATTTCTCACACCATACACAAAAATAAACTCAAAATGGATAAAGGACCTGACTGTGAGACTGGAAACCATCAGAACCCTAGAGGAGAAAGCAAGAAACAACCTCCTTGACCCCCACCGCAGCAACTTCTTACTTGACACATACCCAAAAGCAAGGGAATCAAGAGCAAAAATAAATGATTGGGACCTCATCAAGATTAAGAGCTTTTGCACGGCAAAGGAAACAACCCACAAAACTAATAGGCAACCAATGGAATGGGAAAAGATAGTTGCAAATGACATATCAGATAAAGGGTTAATATCCAAAATCTATAAGGAACTCACCAAATTTCACACCCGAAAAACAAAAACCCAGTGAAGAAATGGGCAGAAGACATGAACAGACACTTCTCCAAAGAGGACATCCACATGGCCAATAGACACAAGAAGTGATGCTCAGCATCCCTTCTCATCAGGGAAATTCATATCAAAACCACACTAAGATATCACCTCACGCCAGTCAGAGTGGCTAAAATGAGCAAATCAGAGAACTCTAGATGCTGGCGAGGATGTGGAGAAACGGGCACCCTCCTACACTGTTGGTGGGAATGTAAACTGGTACAGCCCCTCCGGAAAACAGTGTGGAGTTTCCTCAGAAAACTAACAATAGAACTCCCCTATGACCTAGCAATAGCACTGCTAGGAATTTACCCAAGGGATACAGAAATGCAGATGCATAGGAGCACATGTACCCCAATGTTCATAGGAGCACTCTCCACAATAGCTAAAACATGGAAAGAGCCTAACTGTCCATCAATGGACAAATGGATCAAGAAGATGTGGTTTATCTATACGATGGAATACTACATGGCAATGAGAAAGAATGGAATCTGGCCATGTGTAACAACATGGATGGACCCTGAGGGTGTTACGCTGGGCGAAATAAGTCAAGTGGAGTACAAATACCATATGTTTGCACGTATAGGAGGATTAGGAGGAACTTAACTGAGGACTATAGGGGAGAAGAAGGGGGAAATGGTGGGGGAAAGGGAGAGAGGCAAACCATGAGAGATTCTTGAATGCTGAAAACAAACTGAGGACTGATGTGTGTGTGTGTGGGGGGGGAGTAAATGGGCATGGAGGGGGGCACTTGTGGGGATGAGCACTGGGTGCTATATGGAAACCAACTTGACAATAATCTATTTGTAAAAAATAAAATAAAATATCAATACAACTGGAAAAAAATCTGATTTTAAGCAGTACCATTAACCACAGCTCATGAATGCATAAATAATTACACATCTGACCAATCAAAAAGAATGATCAAGTGCACAGCCTGACTTTCTTCCATTAGTATTTCTCTTCATCATTGCCCTTCAAAATGTCCCAAAGATGGGCTTCAGTCTTGTACCTCTCTACTTTTGGGTGGTTATACATGTGGTGCACAACCATCTATAAACCAGCCCCATATCATGTATTATTCTCCCAACTGATCATAGATAAGCAAATTCCCATTATGTGATAAGTATAAGCTGGGAGAGAGAAAAAAATATAGCAATATTAAGTGCCATGGAGATTTGGACCACTTTATGTAACTACTTGTGCCTTCAAGTTCATCTCTGGCCTAATCATATCTACACCACTTTCTTTTCATGATGCAGTTTTTCAGTGCACTCCAAACTTTATGAGTAGGTCAATCATATAACACCCACTTAATGACAATCAACTTTCATTGCCTAGTGACTTGGTAGCCTATAATGAACCATTCAACCTCTGGTAGGCCCAGTGACAGTCCACAAGACTTACAGATTACCAAAACGAAGTCAATATCTGTCAGTGACACTTTAAAACCCCTGGGTCTTTTGCAATATATGACCAAAGTGGACGAACACCTTTACACCAGACTGGACCTATCACAGGGAATTAATAATTCTCAAACCACTCAAACCAGCAGCTTTTTAAGTCACCTTATTAATAACTACCTTCAACTGCAAATGTGGTATTCCTTTTGTCTCAGTAAGCACCTAATTAGTCTTGGTTCTCTAGCTGGTTGGGTGGTACAAATTTTTGTTTCTGAAGTATACAGGACATTATTAGTCCTTCTTCGATTGGCTTGCTGTAGTTTTCCATTTACCTTAATTAAAAGAAATGAAAACAAGAGAAATCTTAGACAATCACCTCTATTCCAGACCTACACATCTTTTCCTTTATGTACAGAAGTTCTCTGTTTTACTTTTGGTAGTGATGATGATTTTTGCTTTACTCAACTTTAGTCAGGTTTCTCAAACTTCTCCTAGGCTCATCTGTTGCACTTTCTTATAAAATCCTCAGCAGGGAACCTGGATGACTCAGTCACATAAGTGTCCAACTCTTGATTTCAGCTCAAGTTCATCTCATGAACCATGAGATCAAGCTCCACATTGGGCTCTGTGCTGAAAGCCCAATTTTCACTCTTTTTTTTCTACCCATACCTTACTTTCTCTTTCTCTCTCTCTCTCTCAAAAAAAAAAAACAAAACAAAAAAACCTCAGCATGAACTATGCTAAATAAGTGTAGCAAGAGTCCCTTATCTTTTGTTTCTTATCATCCTCTACATGTAATCATGTTTCTCATAGTTGACCATAAGCTAGGTGATGTCTGATAAGTGTGAGTTGTCTTCAGTAAGGAAAACAGGTAGCTCAATTTAGCCAAAATCTCCTTAAGCCCTATGCTACCCCCTACTGAGTTTCCATCCACTCACCCTCACCAGGCTTCTTAGCTATAAAATTTAATTTGCCCATGCTGTATTTGGAATTGATCTTTTTTCTATATGATATATATTTTCTTATATTTCAATAATTCTGAATAAAGTATTTTTTTCTGTTTTAACAATTAATAATCTCTGGTTTATCTTTAAGGTCAGATTCAACATCAGAACTCCAATTCCTCATTCAAGATACCAAATCTGCATCTTTGAAGACTTTTGCTTTCACTCCTCATTGATTGAAGATCCTTTGTTGGGTCCAATTCTTAAACTGTTGCTCTAAACAAATGCCTCTTAAAGCTGGTAATAAAAGATTGTGATTCCTAAGATGTTGTTTATACTGTAGAAGATAGAATAGATTACCAGAGAGAAGATAGGTTAATCAGTTTGTAAGAAGCTTGATTAAAGCCCAGGTGAACACTAACTGATAGAGCCCAAAACGAGCACCTGTGGAAAAAAAATTAAAAAAAGCTGAGATAGAGTGGAAGGCAAATAAAAGCTAGGTTAAAATCTCAAGTTCCTTTATTTATAATTATAAAGTACTATTTGTTAAGAATATGAGAGCTTTTCAGTAGACTGAAAACTCTTGCTGACTATAAAGCTTGCCAACTCACTCTTCTCCCATTTTTGTTGACATAACTTTACTAAAAATAACTTAGGGCATCAATGACAACTTGGGAGATGAAAAATATTTGTGAACTGGCTACTAACCCCTCTTTTGCCATCACAGCTGACCCTGCCTCTTACTATTATTTATTTGGATCTTTCCTCTTGTTTCCTTGAAACCTTTGATATGATGCTCTGCAAACCCTTTACTGCTCTATCCCTTGATCCATTATGTCAGACCTTTTCTTTCCTACTTCAGACCCTCATATTCCTCCAGTGGGTTGATGTTTATCTTCCCTACTGTTCGTTGAGGACTTTCAAAGGACTAAATGACTCCTAAAGGTAAATATCAGGCTGAAAAAAAGAAGTAGAAGCTATTCATAAACAAAATAAACAAACAAACAAAATAACCTGTTCAACCCTTTGAGATGCAGCAAAGGCAGTCCTAAGAGCTAAGTACATTACAATCCAAGCCAATCTCAAGAAGCAAGAAAGGTCCCAGATATACAGCTTAACCTAATACTTAAAGGAGCTATAAAAGAAGCAGCAAATAAAACCTAAAGCCAGCAGTGGAAAGGAAATAATGAGAATCAGAAGGGAAATAAATGATACAGAAACAGACATCAAAAAAAGCAGAATGGGTCAATAAAATTAAATGCTAAAAAAAAAGAGAGACCACCCAAGTAGATAAAATAATGAATAAAAAGAAGAGATATCACAACTAACACCACGGAAAAACAAACAATTAGAAGAGAATACTATGAAAACGTATATGAGAATCAACTGGGCAATCTGGAAGAAATGGACAAATTCCTACAAACTCATGCACTATCAAAACTGAAACAGGAAGAAATGGAAATTTTGAACAGACCCATAACCAGCAAAGAAATTGAATCACTTATCAAAAATTTCCCGACAAACAAGAGTCCTGGGCCAGATGGATTCCTAGGGAAGGTTCTACCAGGCATTTAAAGAAGAATTAACACTTATTCTTCTCAAACTGTACCAAAAAATAGAAGGAAAGCTTACAAATTCAATGAAGCCAGCATTACCTTGACTTCAAAACCAGACAAAGACTACACTAAAAAGGAGAATTACAGTCCATTATCCCTGATGAACATGGATGCAAAAATTCTCAACAAGACATTAGCAAATTGAATTTAACAGTACATTAGAAGAACTGCTCACCATGATCAAGTGAGATTTATTCCTGGGCTACAGGGCTGGCTCAATATTTTCAAACCATCAACATGATACAACATATTAAAAAAAGAAAGGATAAGAGCCAGTGATCCTCTCAATAGATGCAGAGAAAAGTATTTAACAAAAAGTCATCGTTTCTTGATTAAAAAAAAGCATCAAGAAAGCAGGGATAGAAGGAACATATTTTCACTGCCACGAAAGCTTTGCAGCACTCTATAGTCAGTAGAAGTGGTGTGTGTCGAGGTAATTTGTGCTGGTCTTCTGGAGGAAAGGCCCATTGCTCCAGTTCTCAAGGCCACCTTCCCTAGTAAAGGATCAACTGAGGCACACAGAAGGGATGAGGCTTGGTATAAGCAATTTAAGCTGCCACTATTTGGGCTGTACTGCTTACTGAAGTTAGTATATTCTGAGGATTGAGTGAGAGAAAAGGCACTAGCCCTCTCCATCCTAAATAGAGGGTGGAATTTCCATCTTTTTCTCTCCAGGAAACCCTCACAGAAGAGTGGACAATCTCCCCTCATATGTCCCTCAGGTCCCTCAGATCCCTGCCCTCACCTTGTCTAGGTCTGGACTGTCAAACCTCCCAGCAAAGCAGTGCACTGTTTGTTTGTTTGTTTGTTCAATCTCATTCAGGATGGTTGAGTTTTAAAATTCCAAAAGTTAGAGACCTGGTGTGGCACTGACTCCCACCACCATCATCTGAGTAGTGTCTCACCATGCTGGGGCTGGTGAAGGTTTATCCCAGAGAGGCAGTTGCACGAAAGCAAAAAAGCTTGAAGTTTTCAGTAACGTTCAGCAAAAAGCCAGTGTCCAGGTTAGCCATCCTCAGCAGGTATCTCTGTCCCAATGCTAAGGTGTGGGAATGTAATGGTGCCCACCAGCTGTTGTGTCTCCTGAGAGACAATGACACCTCTCCCAGATACACTCCAAGAAGGGGTAATTGTCTCTCCCAGTGCATCCCAGGGGATCCTTAAATGATGCTTTCTGCTTCCAGGCTTCTGTCCTCCTTCTCCACAGGATCACTGCAGTGCTAGCTGGGCTCAACACCAGCCATAGCATGGACATCTAAAACTCCTGTCTCTCAGTTCCACACATTGTAAAAACACAGATCCTAGTCAATGGCTTTGGGGGAGTGTTTTCCTTGTGTGATTGATCCCCTGTGTGCTCTCTCTCTCTCTCTCTCTCTCTCTCTCTCTCCCCTCGCTCTCTTGTTCTCTGCATGATGAGGGTTCCCTCTCCTTTGCAGCACCCACAATGTTTCTCCCCCAAATCACAATTTCATACCTCCTACATTCCACATTGTGGCCTCTTCTTTCCCTCTCAATGTGCAGTTTGTTCTGTCAGTCTTCAGATTGATGTCTTGGATATTCAAAATGATTCAATATTTATCAAGCTGTATTAGGGGGACAAGACATGCCTAGGGTCCTCCTACTAATCCACAATGTTAGTTCACTCTTCTATTGTTCTGTTGATTGATGTGTCTACTTTTGTGCCAGCGTCATAGTGTTTTGATTGCAACAGGCTTTGTTATACAATTTGAGTTCTGGAATGTGATGCCTCCAGCTTTTCTTTTCTTTTTTAAGATTATTTTGTGCTATTCATGGTCTATCGTGGTTCCACACAAACTTTAGGATAGTTTGTTCTAGTTCTGAGAAAAATGTTGTTGGTATTTGGATATGGATTGCAATGAATGTATAGATTGCTATAGGTAGTATAGACATTTTAACAATATTTGCTTTTCCAATTCATGAACATGGAAAGTCTTCCCTTTTTTTTTTTTTTTGTGTTGTCTTCAATTTCTTTAATCAGTATCCTATAGTTTTCAGAGTACAGGTCTTTCACCTCTTTCATTAAGTTTATTCCTGGGTATCCTATTATTTTGGATGCAATTGTAAATGGAATTGTTTTCATAATTTTTTTCTCATGCTTCAGCATCAGTGTATAGAAATACAAAAGATTTCTGCACATTGATTTTGTATGCTTTGATTTCTTGAATTGGTTTGCCAGCTATCAGTTTTTTTCATGGAGTCATTCAGGTTTTCCATAAATAGTATCATGTCATGTACAAAGAGTGAAAGTTTTACTTCTTTCTTACCAATTTGGATGACTTTTATTTAGTATCTTGTCTGATTGTTGTGGTTAGGACTTCCAGTACTATGTTGAATAAAAGTGGTGAGAGTGGACATCCTTGTCTTATTCCTGACCTTTTGGGGAAAGTTTTCAGTTTTTTCCCCATTAAGGATAATGTTAGCTGTAGTTTTTTAATAGATGGCTTTTATTATGTTGAAGTATTTTCCCTCTAAACCTATTTTGTTGAAAGTTTTTATCATGAATGAATATTGCACTTTGTCAAATGCTTTTTCTGTATCTATTGAGAGGATCCTATTATCCTTTTTTTTTTATTGATGTGATGTATCATATTGATTGATTTGCAAACATTGAACCATCCTTGCAGCACAGGAAGAAATCTCACCTATTGTGGTAAGCAATTTTTTAAATATATTGTTGAATTCAGTTTTGTTAATATTTTCTGAGAGTTTTTGCTTCTATGTTCATCAGGGATATTGGCCTCAAGTTCTCCTCTCTCTCTCTATCTTTCTGTGAGTCTGTCTGTCTGTCTCTGTCTCTGCCTCTCTCTCTTTTTATGGTGTCTTTATTTACTTTTGATATCAGGGTAATGCTGTCCTCATAGAATGTATTTTGAAGTTTTCCTTTCTTTCTGTTTATTTTTTTAATAGTTTGAGAAGAATAGGTATTAAATCTTCTTTAATGCTTCATAGAAAGTCATCTAGTCCTGCACTTTTGTTTTTGAGTAATTTAAAAAAAATTATTATTACTGACTCAATTTCTTGGCTGGTTATTGGTCTTTCAAATTTTCTATCTCTTCTTGTTTCAGTTTTGATAGTTTATGTTTCTGGAAATTTATTCATACATTCTATGTAGGCTAATTTATTGGCATATAGTTTTTCATAGTATTTCTCTTTTTTCTACATTATTAAATTTATATACTTTATACATTATTGAAATAAAAAAATCAGCAAGAACTAAATGTGCTTGTTTATATCCAGCATGATATTAAGCTATACTTGAAACATATGATTACCTTTTAAAATATAATGTATTGTCAAGTTAACTAACATAGAGTGTATACAGTGTGCTCTTGGTTTCAGGGGTAGATTTCCGTTATTCATCACTTACATACAACATTCGCATTGTTTCATCCAAATAAGTGCCCTCCGCATTACCCATCAAGCATTTTCCCCTCTCCCCCACCACCCATAAACCTTCAGTTTGTTCTCTGTATTTAAAAGTCTCTTATGGGTTTCCCTCCCTCTTTGTTTGAAACTACTTTTCCCCTTTGCTTTCCCCATGGTGTTCTGTTAAGTTTCTCAAGATCCCACATATGAATGAAAACATATGATATCTGTCTTTCTCTGACTGACTTATTTCACTTAGCATAATACCCTCCAGTCCCATCCATGTTGCTGCAAATGGCCAGGTTTCATTCTTTCTCATTGCCAAGTAGTATCCCATTGTATATATAAACCACATCTTCTTTATATGTTCATCACTTGATGGACATATTGGCCCTTTCTGTAATTTGGCTATTGTTGAAAGCACTGCTATAAACATTGGGATACATGTGCCCCTATGTATCAACACTCCTGTATCCTTTAAATAAATTCCTATTAGTGCTGTTCTGTGTTGTATTGTAGTTCTATTTTTATTTTTTTAATAAAATTCCGCAATGTTTTCCAGAGCGCTTGCACTAGTTTGCATTCCTACCAACAGTGAAAGAGCGTTCCCGTTTCTCCACGCCCTCGCCAGCATCTATAGTCTCCTGAATTGTCCATTTTAGCTGCTCTGACTGGTGTGAGGTGATATCTCAGTGTGACTTTGATTTGTATTTCCCTGATGATAAGTGATGTTGAGCATCTTTTCATGTGTCTGTTGGCCGCCTGGATGTCTTCTTTGGAAAAGTGTCTATTTCTGTCTTCTGTCCATTTCTTCAATGGATTATTTGTTTTTAGATGTGGAGTTTGGTGAGTCCTTTATAGATTGTGGATACTAACCCTTTATCTGATGTGTGATTTGCAAACATCTGTTCCCATTCTGTCAGTGAACTTTTAGTTTTGTTGAAGTTATTATTTTGCAGAAGCTGATTATCTTGATGATGTCCCAATAGTTCATTTTTGCTTTTAATCCCCTTGCCTTCAGATACATGTTGAGTAAAAAGATGCTGTGTTTGAGGTCAAAGAGGTTGTTTCCAGTTTTCTTCCCTGGGGTTTTTATGGTTTCCTGTCTAACATTGAGGCTCTTCATGCCTTTTGTTTTTATTGAGTTCATTTTTGTGCATGGTGTAAAAAAGTGGTCTAGTTACATTCTTCTGCATGTCGCTGTACATTTCTCCCAGCACCATCTCCTAAAGGGACTGTCATTTTTCCATTCGATATTCTTTTCTGCTTTGTCAAAGATTACTTGGCCATACACTTGTGAGTACAATTCGGGGTTCTCTATTCTATTCCATTGGTCTATGTGTCTTTTTTTGTGTCAATACCATACTGTCTTTATGATTACAGCTTTGTGGTAGAGGCTAAAGTCTGGGATGGTGATACCTCCTAGTTTGGTTTTCTTTTTCAACATTACCTTGGCTATTTGAAGCTTTTTGTGGTTTCATACAAATTTTAGGATTGTTTGTTCTAGCATTAAGAATGCTGTTGCAATTTTGATTGGGATTGGATTGAATGTGTAGATTGCTTCAGAAATTATTGACATTTTAACAAAATTTGTTTTTCCAATCCATAAGTATGTAATGTTTTTCCATTTCTTTATGCCTTCTTCAATTTTCTTCATAAGTTTTCTGTAGTTTTCAGCATACAGATCTTTTACATCTTTGGCTAGGTTTATTCCTAGGTATTTTATAGTTCTTGGAGTTATTGGTGCAATTGTATGTGAGATCGATTTCTTGATTTCTCTTACTGTTGCTTCATTATTGGTGTATAGAAATGCAACGGATTTCTGTACATTGATTTTATATCTTGTGAGTTTGCTGGATTCATGTATCAGTTATAATAGCTTTTTCATGGAGTTTTTTGTGTATTCCATGTAGAGTATCATTTCATCTGAAAAAAGTGAAAGTTTGACTTCTGCTTTTCCAATTCTGATACATTTTTATTTCATTTTGTGGTCCAATTGCTGAGGCTAGGATTTCCAACATTATGTTAAACAACAATGATGAGAGTGGACATCCCTGTCCTGTTCTGAATCTCAAGAGCAAAGCTCTCAGTCTTTCCCCATTGAGGATGATATTAGCTGTGGGCTTTTCATAAATGGTTTTTATGATGTTTAAGTATGTTCCTTTGATCCCAATTTTCTCGAGGGTTTTTTTTATTAAGAATGGATGCTGTATTTTGTCAAATGTTTTTCTGCATCTATTGACAGGATCATATGGTTCTTGTCCTTTCTTCTATTAATGTGATGTATCACATTGATTGATTTGTGAATATTGAATGAGCCCTGCAAGAATGAATCCCACTTGAAAATGGTGAATAATTCTTGTAATATACTGTTGAATTTTTTTTATTTTTTTATTTTATTTATTTTATTTTTTTAATTTATTTCTAGGAGAGAGAGAGACAGCGTGAGCAGGGGAGGGTCAGAGAGAGAGGGAGTCACAGACTGAAACAGACTCCAGGCTCTGAGCTGGCAGTCAGCACAGAGCCCGACGCGGGGCTCGAACCCACGAACTGCGAGATCATGACCTAAGCGAAAGTCGGACGCTTAACCGACTAAGCCACCCAGGCGCCCCAATATACTGCTGAATTTGATTTGCTAGTATCTTGTTGAGAATTTTTGCATCCATATTCACCAGGGACATAGGCCTGTAATTCTCCTTTTTAGTGGGGTCTCTGTCTGGTTTGGGAATCAAGATAATTCTGGCTTAATCGAATTTAATAGCAAATTTTGCACTGAACTATTTGTCCTATCCTGGATCCCTGAAGTGCTATTATGTCCAGGTGCTGTGCCCTGGGGCTGTCAGGGACATAAAACTGGGCATGGGACATGAGGATGGCTAAGTGTGGCTAGGCCCTGTTAAGGATGATGGCTGGGGCATATGGCTGGACATGGTTCAGTGGTTGGGTCTGACACAGCATCTAGGTTCAGTGCATAATGGGAGTTGTGCACCTGGAAGCTGGGCTACCATGCACTCAGTTTCAACAAAAATTTCCCCCAGTCCAGTGTCTCAGACTACGACTCTGGAGTTCTTTCTTATCCAGCAAGAGAGAGGATGCAGGAATGAAAATGAGAGAGGTTAGTGTCCAGGAGAAGACAAGAGCCCCAGACAGGGATTTTGTCTCTCAAAATTGAGCTCTGTATTTATTGAGCTCTCAAGGTTTTACATATGTGGTGAGTGCGTGTAAGGAAACGGTAAGTTAGAGACCATTAACTTGTGTGTGTAAGAAAAGGTTTGGGGGTCAAGTGGCATTTGCAGTTGACATTAAAGCACAATTATATACTGGAGCCAGATGCCAAATGAAGAGTGTTTCCCAGTAGTCAATGTAGCTGAGTAGCTTTTATCTCCAAAGTTTAAGATTGCCGGAGGATGCTGTTTAAGGCTAAGAAGGCACCCTATTCACTAGCTAATCTTGGGCATCTTTGTCCTGTAGCAGCTTTCCACTTCTAACAGTTCTCAGAGGCTTTAATTTTGTGGAGGAAATTTTCTACCTTAAGCCTTGTTTTACTTAATGACTAGCCTTACTTGTGTTCGGCCTGTGATGGCTTTCCACCATCTGCCTTGTTAACACATTGGTGTAAGCATACAGAATTTTTTAAATCATTTCCCACAGTTCCCCCTTTTTTTTGTTTTGTTTTATTTTTAGTATTGTATGCAAGTACCATCATGATGAGCTCCTGGTCCTTCTTTTGCTGTCAGGTGGCATGGAGGGTGATTCTGCAAACAAATAAAAAGAGACACCGTAAAAGTTTTCTACTTCCCAAAGTTATCCAGATTTGATATGGGTGTTAGCTATAAGTGAGAAAGGTTTTAGGTTACATCACGTTGCCCAGGAATTAGCCCACTCATTTCTAAGTTGGTCTTTTGCATATTGTAGCTGTTGATGCAAGATCACATCTGAATTTTCCATATTGTCAGAGATGTTGGAAGAAAAATCACTGTGAAGGTGTGTCTAGATATCATCTTTGTGGGAGCCCGACAGTGACCACAAGAAAGCGTGGTTAGGGATGTGGGGATGTGCCTGCAGACGGGGCTCCCTGCCTGGGCAAAGCATGCCTGCAAACAGGATGCTCTGCCAGGAGGCCTGCACACAATATCCAAGTTTAATGGTCAGTTCGCAAACGAGGGAACATGCCCTCCTTAGAAATAAGGAGGAGGCTGGAATTGTGAGCAGGCCTCTTAGTAAACATGTTGTGGTCGCTTCCTCCCTTTGCTCCCCCCTGTCCTTGAAATGTGTTTGGCTACTTGCCCTTAATTGGTAAAGGAATGCATCTTGTAGATTTCAGTTTGTATCCAGTTACCGGGGTATAAAATAAACCGCAAGAGGGGCTTGCGTAGAATTGTTCCTCCGGCCGGAGTTGTGTCTGTGTCTGTCTTTTGTGTGTGTCTTGTCCTTTGTGTCATTTCGTCCGCAACAATCTTAATATTAGGAGGGATTATAAGGAATGCCGGGCATGCAAATATGTTGGTAGTGAGGGTCACAGGTCAGTTTAGAGTGGAGGATCAAGGCCTCCTGTCTTTTCCCAACAAATATACTCCCTACTTAAATTGGTCAAAGGATATGGTTCTATTTGAATATTTTGTTTCAAAATGTCCTCTAGGACATCTTGTCAATAGTCCAATTGCCCCAGCAAAGAATATGCTCAATCTCTCCATTACAGGCTGTTTTAGGGTTATTATTCCAGGGCAGGTCTGAATATTTGAGATTAGAACAAGCTAGAATATTAGGAGTGTGAGATACGTTTGGTTTTTTGTTTTGTTTTGTTTTCTTTTTTTCTTTTTCTTTTCTTTTTTTTTTTTGAAGTATCTTAAAACTTGTGCCTACAAAAAAAGTAAAATTGTCTGGCCTTGTAGAAGCTTCGGGCTGCAAATGCAAAATCCAGTTGTTTTTTAGTTTGAAACAAACAGGTAAGTTGGTGAGTATAGGAGGTGCTGGAAGAAGCTGCCATTGAGGTCTGGGCACTATAAAACCAATGCTCTTATTCAGTTTGGAAGGGCGGGTTAAGATGAGCTTCTCCCATGAATTTAGTATCATTATTGCTAATAGGAATATCCTGCTCTAGGAGTGTTAAACTGTCATATATAGGTAGATTAAGAAAATGAATCCAAAATGAATATTGAGGTTTGCCTGGACAAAAGAGGGTAAGGAGAAGAATCAGGGTTACCATATTGAATTCATGTCAATGATGGAGATTATGGTCATCAGAGGCAAATCAGGGTTATATACAATATCATTGTGTTGTAAGAGGACGCCAGCCTGATTAGACAGGTGTTTCAGGCTTCCCCTTGTTATACCGGGGGTAAGGACTTGCATTTGTGGAGTGGCTTCAGGATGAGGAGTCCATGAAGAGACTTCTTCCAACTTGAAAAAGGGGAGTAGTGGTCGCTCATTCAGGGTCATTTTCTGGAAGTTCTAGTTCACTGGAAGATATCCTGGGTGTCTCTAGCATGCCATTGTACAACTTCATCAGTTGAGAGGAAATCCACAGAGGTCCAGAATCTGAAAGAACAAAAACATATCCTCTACTCCAGGTGAGAAATTTAGTGGACCCAATCCATGTGGGTCCCCATTCAGGGGTTTTGTATAAGCACCATAGGGTGAGATGGTTTATCTCGTTTTGAAGAATGTTACTCAACTGTGGTTAGTCCTTGAATATTAAGATTTAAAGTTAAGAGTAATCATAACATGGGGGAGGAGGAACTGAGATTGTAGTGGGACAGCCAGGGGTTATCCCTCCTTTTTAAAACATGTTTTTGAACATATTATGTGCTTGTTTTACAATTGCTTGCCTTTGTGAATTATAAGGAGGGGCAATATTAACCAAGTCTTGAGCAAAATATCAAGCGGGTGTCTTGTTTTTTTGTCTTGCCCTTTTGGTGAAAATCATATTTTTCCCATCTTTCTGACCAGACAAAAGAGGGAAAAACCTTACTTTGCCTTTTTTTTTAAAGCATAACAACAATCTCAGGAAACGTTTCTTGTTTAACAGAGAGTAAAGCAGAATTTTAATCTTATATGAGCCCTCTTTTAAAATCCATTTATTTTAACCTTAGTCTGTTCTGATCATATATAATTTTTTCCAAATATTTTTATTTACAAACCTTTTATAAATTTCCTTTGCTTTTAGATTTTGACCTAAGCCCTTTTTTTCCAATCAGTCTCATTTAGGACAAAGTTAACTAATTTTTTAATCTTTAATAAAATGTATTTTCAGTTGAGGTCAAGGAGGTTTTTTCCTGCTTTCTCCTCTAGGGTTGTGATGGTTTCCTGTCTCACGTTCAGGTCCTTAATCCATTTTGAGTTTATTTTGGGGTATGGTGTAAGAGAGTGATCTTGTTTCATTATTCTGCACGTTGCTGTCCAGTTCTCCTAGCACCATCTGTTAAAGAAGCTGTCTTTTTTCTATTGGATACTCTTTCCTGCTTTGTCAAAGATTAGTTGGCCGTACATTTGTGGGTCCAGTTCTGAGTTCTTTATTCTATTCCATTGGTCTATGTGCCTGTTTTTGTGCCAAAACCATACTGTCTTGATGATTACAGCTTTGTAGTAGAGGCTAACATCTGGAATGGTGATGTCTCCCATTTTGGTTTTCTTCTTCAATATTACTTTGGCTATTTGGGGTTTTTTTGTGGTTCCATACAAATTTTAGGATAGTTTGTTCTAGTTTTGAGGGGAATGCTGGAGCAATTTTGATTGGGATCGCATTGAATGTGTAGATTGCTTTGGGTAGTAATGACATTTTAACAGTATTTATTCTTCTTACTTGACACATCCCAAAAGGCAAGGGAATCAAGAGAAAAAAATGAACTATTGGGACCTCATTACAATAAAAATATTCTGCACGGCAAAGGAAACAATAAATTAATAGGCACTGACAGATTGGGAAAAGATAGTTGCAAATGACATATCAGGTAAAGGGTTAGTATCCAAAATATATAAGGAAATCACCAAAATCCACACTGAATAAACAAGTAATCCAGTAAAGAAATGGGCAGAAGACATGAACAGACACTTCTCCAAAGAGGACATCCATATGGCCAACAGACACATGAAACAATGCTCAGCATCCGTCATCATCAGGGAAATGCAGATCAAAGCCACACTGAGATACCACTTCATGCCGGTCAGAGTGGCTAAAATGAACAAATTAGGAGACTATAGATACTGGCCAGGATGTGGAAAACGGGCACCCTCCTACACTGTTGGTGGGAATGTAAACAGATGCAGCCACTCTGAAAAACTGTGTGGAGGTTCCTCAAAAAATTTTCTCCCACCATACACAAAAATAAACTCAAAATGGATAAAGGACCTGAACATGAGACAGGAAACCATCAAAACCCTAGAGGAGAAAGCAGGAAACAATCTCCTTGACCTCCACCGCAGCAATTTCTTACTTGACACATCCCCAAAAGCAAGGGAATCAAGAGCAAAAATGAACTATTGAGACCTCATCAAGATAAAAAACTTCTGCATAGCAAAGGAAACAATCCATAAAACTAATAGGCAACCGACGGAATGGGAAAAGATAGTTGCAAATGACATATCAGATAAAGGGCTAGTATCCAAAATCTATAAGGAACTCACCAAATTCCACACCCGAAAAACAAACAACCCAGTGAAGAAATGGGCAGAAGATATGAACAGACACTTCTCCAGAGAGGACATCCAGATGGCCAACAGACACATGAAATGATGCTCAGCATCTCTCCTAATCAGGGAAATACATATCACAGTGCTTTTGAATAAATCATTTTTGTCAATTATTTCACTACTGTGGTTTTATTTGATGGTATTTCCAAAAATGTACTGCAGCTAGGACAATACCACCCCCCTTTTGCCTGTTGGTTCAGAGGCATGAGGAGCCCAAAGGGGACAGATGGCAGTCTTAACTTCCATTTTGGAATTTTTTTTCTCTTCTACCAGAGTAATTACTTCATCTGGAACTAAGACCTCTATGTCTGCAAAGCATAAGGTTGAGAGAACAGAAAGAACAAACTTTGATAATGGGTCACAGAATTATATTGAGTAGTGTCTCTCTTATTTCCACCCCTTTGTTCATAGACCTATGAATAAAGGCAATTGAAGAAACAACATAATTCTGATTTAGAGCATATACAGCCTCCAGGAGAATCTTGCCACTTCCCTACAACATATTGGCACCTATTAAACACTGTTAGTGTCTTCAAAAGGCCTTTCCATAACTGTATCAAGCCAACTGATTCAAGATGGTAGGGAACATGGTGAAATCAGTGAAACCCATGAGAATGGGTCATTGTCACAATTCTTTTGCTGTCAAGTGAAGTCCTTCATTTCAAACAATGCTGTGTGGAGTGCTATGCCACTAGATAAGGAATTCTATAACTCAATGGATAGTAGCTATTGCAGAAGAATTGCATGCAGATAAGGCAAATATGTATTCAGAGTATGTGTGTATTCAAGTAAGAATAAAATGTTATCCTTTCCATGATGGAAGTGGTCCAGAGTAATCAGTTTTCCAAGTAGCTGGGTAAAAACCCTAATGAATGGTGCCCTATGAAGATAACATTGTTGCTGTCTGCTGCTGGCATTTGGGCACTAAGCTTGGTTGAGTGAAAGTCCATGTTCTAAGACCATGCAAACCTTCAATCCTGACAACAGGACAACCTATTTATGATTCCAGTGAGCAATGACAAGGGTTTTGGGGCAAAGAAGCTGACTGGTATCCATAGAACAATTTATTCTATCCACATGATTTTTAAAATCTTTTTCTGCTGAAGTCACCTTTTGGTGAAAATTCAAATAAGACACAAATGTCTACATTTTTTTTTGTACAGAGATAGAGGTATGTCCACATGTTTTCTCCTCATATTTAATTATCACCAACTTTCCAATAGGTTCCTTTCAAGTCCCTGCCCATCAAACTTGAGCATGACCACAGCTAGAATCCGTGTATGATTCCATGTCTATTTATCCTTATGAGCAATGTGAACAACTAGATACATTTTATAGATTTCTATTCCTTGGGAGGATGCTCTTTTGCCAATACCTTCAAGGAAGTGCTGTATCTGTCCACTTTCACTAGTACCTGCATATCATACAAAATCACCTGTAAATCAGGCCCACATTGTGGTTTGTTTGTTTTCTTCTGTCAAATAATCTTAGGTAGTTCCCCATGAGGCCTGGTTGTGGGCTGGAAGTGAGAAGACAGCAGGAGTAGGCAACATGGATATGTAACTTCCTTATTACATGAGCCCAATCACATGTACCATTTTGATTTTTTATAATTAAATACCACTGTGCAATTATATATTTATTCCTCAATTTGTCAGAAACCACCAAGTTAATTATAGGAAGTTTGGGTCCCTTGATATCTTTGGGACCCATGAACAGGCATTCAGCCTCTGCTAAGGCCCCGTAGAACAACATTGTTTTCCAAAGGAAAGACATCTGCCAATGAAATTCAGAAACCATTGGCTCTGATGGATTCAAATATTAGAACAGCTTGAACAACAACCTGGAACTGTTTCAGAGCCTTCTTTCTTTCTAGGCACCACTTGGAACTAGCAGTTTTTCAAGTAACTCAGTAAATGACCCAGTACAGTTCATCTTAATGAGATTTCCTCCAAAGTACAAAAAAAAAAAAAAAATTAAGTGTTATACCTCTTTCAGCGTCTTGGAAAAAAACAAATAAAACAAATTATTCTTCATCTTGCAATTGATATCTGCACATTTCCCAAACCCTGGATCCTTAGAAATTCCTCTAAGGTAGTAGGCTAACAAATTAATTGGATCTATTCTCCATTCTCACACACAAATGTCTTGCCAATAAGTCCAGGGTAATTGCTATTCTCCCTCACTAGGTCCATTCAGCAAAATGTTACCAATATAATGGACCAGTATGATTTATTATGTCAAGATCCCTGCAAACTAAAGGTAACATTGGGGTGAAGAATTGATATACACTGAAGTAGGACAATGCAAGTGTATTTCTTGCCTTGTCACCTGAAACATAACTGCTTCTTATAGACAGGTATGAAGAGAAGGGAATTTACCAGATCTATAGCTGCTTAAAGAGCATCAGAAGATGTCTGAATTTGCTCACAGTAAAACCACATCTGGTACAATAGTTGCAATTAGTGTGAGATTTAGATAAGATTTTCTTAATCCACTGTTACTTTCCAAGAGCCATATGTTCTGCACAGACCAAATAGAATATTTTAGGGGGATGATATTACCACTCCTGTATCTTTCAGATTCTTAATGGTGGCATGGATCTCTGTACTTTCTCCAGGAATGCAGTATTGCTGTTGAGCAAATATTTTACTTGATAGAGGGATTTTTTAATGGCTTCCATATGGCCTTATCCAGCATAATAGCCATCACTCCTCAAATTGGGAAAATTATAAAGAGATTCTGCTAGTTACTAAGTATCTCTATTGCAATAATGCATACTAGATTTATGAAATAACCACAAAGGGGGTTAGCGGAAACTCTGGATCCACTGTGAGATGCACCTGAGCCAAAACTCCATTGACTACAAGATCCCTATAAGCTCTTCCTCTGATAGAGTGACATAATGATGTTTTGGGCTTCTTGGAAACAATGGCAGTTCAAAGTCAGTGTCCAAACTTTCCTTCAAATAATCCTTTCCCTTAATAAACATTTCCACTGGTAAAAGGCCATAGGTCCCTTTAGGGAAGAATGGGAGCAATATTGACAGGAAATATTTGTCACTTTAATGGGGTCATTCCTCAAGTAAGCATGATCTCACTTTATTCAAAGTATTCTGTATTGATAAATGGTTCAGGTAAATGAATTAATTAAGGGACTATGACTCTCCATTTTTCTTATGTCTGGGAATTAATTGATGGGTCATGAATATATTTAATGATTGAAGTTATACTTTTATTCACTTGGCACAAAACTTCTTATGCAGATCACTTAAGATTTTGGTAGATTATTTCTTTCCCATCTAGAAATAACATGATTAGTCATAGACCATAGGTCTGTTTCAGTCGGAATATTCTGATATCTGCTTTGTGTTTACTCTGCTTTGCAGTAACCATGCCAACCCTGCCTTTGGTGTTTGAGTGATACCAGATGGCCACCTTTATCCCAGAATATTATTACTTACAATGCATTTAAACTTTACAGTTGAGTGCCTCTGGTTCCCATTGTAAGGTCTAACCTTAAGCGAAGAGATATCACAAAACTTATTATGAGGCTGGAACTCCACTCCTAAATTTATTTCTCAAAGTATTGGTGATAGATATATTTTCTGGACTCCCACTATGTGGCTTCAGTAACAGATTCACTCTAAACTTCCAATTTCTCTAATCTTTTTAATACCTTCCCCTACATTAAACAAAGGGAGATTGAACATTTTCATTCCACTCACAGTGGGCCATCTTTTCATCCATGATTTGGCCAACTAACTGAATAAGCTGTTACAGTCCTCTCCAACTCCCTGAACCGCAACATTAAAGATACTAATTCAGAATATCTACTAAGTGGACCCATATAAATAAATTCACCTGATCCAATTTTGTTTTCTCCCACCACTATCCAACACCTCTAATAAATACTCCCACACATGTCCCCAGATTTCTGCTTCTATACATTAGAAAACTCAGGCAGCTCTTTCGGAGTGCAACACATATTCTAATGGGTAATACTTTGTACCTCACATTTATTAGCCTGTTGATGCTTGAGTCTAGTCATAGGTGACCACTAACTCAGGGGGGATCATTACAATTTTCTCAAGTAAAGCAGGGTTATTCTTCTAAAATAGAGGTTGAAGGGATAGGGATGATCCCATGTGGATTGGAAGGTTTTTCCTATGTAGAATCGGATGTTGCTGCTAATGGTGTTGGTGACATCACTTCCACTGGGTGTTGGGAGACAACTCCCACTGGCAAAAAAGACTCATGATAATTTTATCAGTTCTGTGTTCCCAACATATTGGGATCCTCCCACACCCCAATTAAATACAAAAGGTACTACTTGTGAGCAATGAATTTAACAGTAGCCATTCTAAGGTTCTGGGAATTCAACATGTTAAAATTCATCTAGCCTTGGTTTGATCTGAAGCAGTTTTAGTTCTGACAGGAGATAAGTTTCTCCCTCAAGACATACCTTGAAATTCTTAGGGTATTGATGCAATGCTTGATTTGAGATTTCAAATTCCTGAGATCATTTTCTTTTTACCACTTCATACGGGAAAAATAGAAGAAACAAACTAATATCATTATATTTCTTAATTTTCCACCAAATATTCAAAAATATTCTATATAGTTAGTTTATTTAATCTTATTTGAAATTTTTATTATCGAAGTATAGTTGACAACCAATGTCATATTAATTTCAAATGTGCAATATGGTAATTTGACAATTCTATATATTATGCAATTCTCACCATAAGTGTAGCTAGCATCTGGTATTAAAATATTAACTTTATATTAAATAATATTGGCTATATTCTACATTGTGTAATTTTATCTCTGTGACCTCTTTATAGCTAGAGGTTTTCTTCTTGCAGCATTATTTACAATAGTCAAGATATAAAGCAACCTCAGTGTCCATTGATAGAGGAACAGATAAAGAAGTTGTGACATGTATACACAATAGAATATTACTCAGTAATTTAAAAAAAACATAGCGAGGTCACGCCATTTGCAAGAACCTGGATGGACCTAAGAAATATTATGTTAAGTGAAATAAGTTAGACAGAGAAAAACAAATACTATATGATTTTACTTATGTGTGTAATCTATGAAACAAAACAAGTGACATTTTTAAAACAAACAGAAACAGACTCATGAATAGAGAGAACAATCTGATGGTTGCCAAAGGGTAAGGAGGTGGAAGAATGAGTGAAATGTGTGAAGGGGATTAGGGAAAATAGTTTTCTTCCTTCTTATAAGCAGAATATCCAGTGCAGATATTTTGTGTACCTCTGTAAACAGCTCTCATACCGTCTGATTACTAATGGAAACAGATTTATTATCACATTAAAATATAACCAAATTAAAGAAATAATTCTGGAAACTCCAGAACCAACTTATAAAATTATTTTTGCTAAAACTACTATTTCTTTCAAAATCTTTATTAGTCAAGGCTCACCAGAAAAACAGTTTAAGGAATATAAATAGATCAATATACAAATCTGAGGACATTTATCATAGGAATTTGTTCAGGTGGTATTGGAGGACAGAAGTCCCACAAGATGCCATCTGCTAGCTGGAGAGATAGGAAAACCAAAGGGATAATAATTCAGTCTGGGTCCAAAGGCCTGAGAACCAGGCCAGCCCAGATATAACTGCTAGTCCCAGGTGAAAGGTCTGGTAAAAGCATATCTCTTTACTTAGTCCTGAATTTAATGATTATTCTTCCTGAAACATCCTCAAAGACAAAATTTCTGGACTGTTTTACCAACTATCTGCCATTTCTTTAGCCCAGTCAAGCTGACACATGAAATTAACCATCACAAGTTCACCCTGTTTCGCTCTGACACCTATAAATATCACCATAAACCATGTTTATATTCCAGTAAAGACAATGATAAGATTATCATACTGTTTATCAAGATAGAAGTATTCTGCACACTAACAAAAACACACTAGCCTCTTCCCCAAAACAGGAGTTAGAGTCCTCAAGTGTTGTTTACTCTTCTTGTAGATATTCTTTCAAAAAATAGTATGATGTAAAGGTAGCAATACTCAATACTATATATGAAGTCAATACATTTCATGTTACATAATGGGGAATAAAAATGATAGAAAACAAAAACATTTGTTGACTGTCAATACATGTATACACAAACATATTCATAAAATAAACATATTCATAAAAATAAGGAACAAATACTCATAACAATTACAGTTCTATTTGTAATTGATCATATGATAGTGGGTGGTATTTATAACTACCTTCTATTACTGTAGTGAATTCTTTTTGCATCAGCAAGCACTTCAGCTGCTATTCTTTACCTACTAAATTGATTCAAGTCTATGTTTGTTTGTTTTTCAAAAAATTCTGGGCCATTACTAGTCTTGTTCTAATTTTTCATTAACCATATTTATAGGGAAACTCAATAATAAGAGACCCCTAAGGGATAGTCTATATTCCAGATATGCTATGACAAAGTAGTTGTCCCATTTCCCTTTGGTTGTGATGCAGATTCTTCACTTCAATAAGCTTCAGTAAAGCACTTGAATCTTTTCCTAGGATTATCTGTGCAATTCCTTGTAAAATTGATAGCATAAAACCTTTTCAGTCAGCTTAACAAAGGTTTCTCATTCTCCAAGTCTGATCACCTTCAATGTAAAGATTATCATCTTCCACCATCCATAGATGACGTCTGATGTCACATAACCTGTATTCATAAAGAACCATGTTAGGTCACATTAGTCAGAATCTCCCTTAACCTTGATGTTTCCTCTTAATGTTTTCCATATATTGAAGTCCACCTGTCTCTTTGGCTGTAAATTATAATTTTCCTAAACTGAAGGATTAAGCCTGTTTCTATACTGATCTTTTCCCACTCTATTTAAACAGTCCTGAATAAAATCTGCTTTATCTCTTTAAAATCTGGATTTACTTCACAGTTATAATGCCATAGCTGTATAGATTAGAATCATTATTGGAGCTCTAGACAGCTTACCCAGGACCATAAGTGTGCACATTTGAAGACTGTCTTTAATTCTGACTTATCAGGGATACTGTGGTGAGTCCAACTCCTAGACCATTACCCAGACAACTGTCCTCTGAGCTGGTAGGAACAGATTTTAATTCAGAATATTTTGTGTAATCTCTACACCTTAGTTATAGTCCCTAACAAACAGAAAGGTGAGAGTCCTAAGCTCTTCTTTAAATAGCTGTGTTAGGTCCCAGGAAAGCACAAGCTGTGTTAAAGTCTCAACTTACTTTGCTGATAAATATATATAGTACAACTAGTTTACAACATAAAAGCTTCCTAGAAGACTGAAAATTCCTTCTAAAATCCTTGGTAATGGTATGCTTCACCACTCTGTTTTCTTCCTGGCATAATTTTACTAAACATAATTTGGAACTTTAATGACCACACTGGTAAACATTTCTCCATGGCTCCTCTAGTATCTCATCCTTTCCACCACCTCTGCTCTTTCCTCTTTATTTTAATGCTTTCTTTAGTTCAAGTATAATTAACATAGCATTTTATGTAAGTTCCAATTGCACAATGTAATGTTTCAACAATTCTACACGTTTCTCAGTGCTCATCAAGGTAAGTGTACTCTAAATCTCCTTTATTTCACACATCTCCCACCCACATCCCCTCTGAAGATACCACTATCTTCTCTGTATTTGAGTCTATCATTTTATTTGTCTTTTCTGAGTCTTTCTTTGTATCATTTTTTAAAATTCCACATATGAATGAAGTCGTACAATATTTGTCTTTCTCTGACTGACATTTCACTTAGCATTATACTCTCTAAATCCATCTATGTTGTTACCAATGGCAAGTCTGCATTGCTTTTATGGATGAGCAATATTTAATTACATGGATATATAGATATAGATATAGATATAGATATAGATATAGATATAGATATAGATATAGATAGATATAGATATAGATTACACACACACACATCTTCTTTATCCATTTTTCTATTCTTTGTCACTTGTGTTTTTTCCATATCTTGGCTATTCTAAATAATGCTGTAATAACCATAGGCATGCATATATCTTATAAAATTAGTGTTTTCACTTTATTCAGGTAAATACCCAGTAGTGGAATTACTGGATCATGTGGTAATTCTTTTATTTTTTGAGGAACCTTTATACTGTCTTCCATAGTGGTTGTACCAATTTCATTACCAACAACAGTGCACAGGGTTCTTTTTTTTTTCTCCACATCATCACGAACACTTACTTATTGTGTTTTTTATCTCAGTCATGACAGGTATACAGTGATATCCTATTGTGGTTTTAATTTTTATTTCCCTGATTATTAATGAAGTAGAGAATCTTTTCATTAGTTTCTTGGTCATCTATATGTTTTCTTTGGAAAATGTCTTCAGTTCATCTGACCATTTTTAAATCAGACTACTTGTTTTTTGTGTTGAGTTTTATAAGTTCTTTATATATTTTGTATATTAACCCCTTATCAGAGATATCATTTGTAGGTTGTCTTTTTGTTTTGTTGCTGGTTTCCTTCACTGTGCAGAGTTTTTTATTTTTGTGTAATTCCAATAGTTTAATTTTGGTTTTGTTTCCCTTGCCAGAGGAGACATCTAGAAAAGTGTTTCCATGGCCAATGTCAAATAAATGATTTCCTATGTTTTATTTGAGAAATTTTATGATTCAAGGTCTCACATTTAGGTCTCTAATTCATTTTGAGTTTATTTTTTGTGTATAGTATAAGAAAGTTTCATTCATTTGCAAGTAGCAATCCAGTTTTTCCAACACTATTTCTTGAAAACACTGTCTTTTTCAATTGTATATACTTGACTTGTAGTTTACTGACCATAAAAGCAAGAGTTTAGAGGGGGAACTAAGTAGTAGAACCCTAAGCTTGTCTCTTCCCTTGAACACAACTAGATAACTATTAAATCATTCTAAATACACAAGAAATCAATCTAAAGACTGACACAACAAACTCCACAACTAAAAGGAGAAATAAGCCACATCAAAGAAGGTCGAATGTGCAGAGACATGGTTTCAGGAAGTAATGTATCATGATTAATACATTGATAGATGATTGATACATTGGTGCTACAGAGAGGAAGAAGCCATGGTCACAGAGAAAGGCAAATAAGAGAGAAGTGCCAGAGTCCCGCTCTGGCCAGTCCAGGGGGTCCCTAAAGGATGGACGGTGTCGGTGAGGGAGGGATGAGAGGGACATAAGATCCTTGCTGGTCACTAGCCAGGCCTCTCTGCCCTGTCTGAGACTCAACTTTATTTTATGATTTAGTGTTTGGGGGATGGCACAGAAGTGGCATTCTGATGATAAATTATTTTATCAGTAGAACTTTCCCAAACATTGATATGCAAAACGGTACCCGGAACAGCCCAGAGGTGGCATTAGCATAGTAAAGGCAGAAGTTAGCTCTTTGTGAGTAGGGGTCAATAGCCTGTTTATCACTTAATGGGAGGTATTAAGAAAAACAGGTCTTTCAGGAACACAATGTTGCTCCCATAACCACAAAAGATGTTCCTACAATAAGTTCCTTCACTAAGTGCAATCAGCATATCAAGGCCAGAATGAGTTCTCTGAATACCAATCAACAAGGTGCCTTGGGGATTGATTCTCAAGCAGAAACAATTGAGTGGGTGTGGATATCGGGTGTGGACGGTAAGAGTCCATGCAACTTACCTTAACCTCACAAGGAGTTTTTTCTCGACTTATGAGTTCAGAAATGACTCCCAATAGAGGAGCACACAGTGGAACACAAACAGAAAACACACAAACCATTGGCTGGAAAAACAGGAGGGGATGATTTTTGTGGCTCCTTGCAACAGGTGGAGCTTGAAGACTGGAGTTTTAGAGGTCTACAGGCTTGACTGGGATAGAGCTCTTATGGCACTGCCGTACTTCAGGAGAGAAAACAGAAAAACAACCAAGGGAGCAGACAGCATGGAGGTAGAGATCTGAGGACCACCTGAGACAAAAAAGGGGGAGAGTATATTCTCCTTCTTGAAGAGCATCACTGAGATATGGTATTCACAGAGACAACACTCTGGGGACAAAGGGAAATATAGGTACTATTTTTCTCCCTTACCCCTCAGCATAAGTGCAGATCCACCTGTAAAACGCAGCTCAGCCCAGGCACTGGCTGTCTATCCTGTTTACTCCAGGTCCCAAGCCCCGGGGCTCTGGCAAAGCTGCTTATCTTGGCCTAACCTCCCTCAATCCCACCATGCAAGACCCAACCTAAGAAGACCAGCACATGCCCCTTTCCCCACCATAACCCTAAAGACTGAAGTTTTAAAAGTCAGCAGGCTTGGCTGAGATAAAGGTTGAAGGGCACTCCACTGCTTCTAGAGAGAAGGGGAGCAGGCAACATGGAGGCACACAGTGTGGAAATGGCAATCTGAAAAATATCTGGGACATACATGGGGGAGATTGTTCACTTTTCTCAGAGTGCTTCCTTCAGAGCTACAAGCACAGAGACCCTTCTCCAGGGGCAAAGGAGTTGGCTGGTGTCCTTGCCTTGCACCTG
This sequence comes from Hyaena hyaena, assembly GCF_003009895.1. Taxonomy (NCBI): domain Eukaryota; kingdom Metazoa; phylum Chordata; class Mammalia; order Carnivora; family Hyaenidae; genus Hyaena; species Hyaena hyaena. The sequence goes on along the minus strand of NW_024081804.1, from coordinate 221,069 downwards.
CTCCCTCCCACTTCACCATAAACACAGAGTCACCAACCAGAGGCTTGTCTAACCTGCCTTCATCTGGTCCCACACCCCTCCAGTCTGCTTGTACTGACCTTTGTGGTCAAGTTAACCTCAGTCCCAATGTAGAAGCCCTCTTCCCCAAGAGACACAGAAGAAGAAGACCCTGCCCACACCACATGTCTTTACCAGAGAGTTCTGTAAGACTTCAGTTCTTTTTTATCTAAATGTTTATTTATTTATTTTGAGAGAGAGAAAAGAGCAGGGAAGGGGCAGAGAGAGAGGGAGTAACAAAATCCCAAGCAGGTTCTGCACTGTCAGTGCAGAGCCTGATGCAGGTCTCAACACAGGGCTCAATCCCATGATCATGAGATCATGCCCCAAACCAAAATGAAGAGTCAGACATTTAACTGAATGAGCATCCAGGTGTCCCTATAGGCTTCAGTTCTAATGGGAGTAATATCAGGTCTCATTTAACAAGCGGGCCAGAACACACCTAGTTAAAACTCACCACACTCTGGCTAAGGACCAGACACTGCCTACTGCAGGCAAGGAGAGCCTCTGCAAACCATGGGCTTGAAGGATAGAGCCGCCAAAACACAGCAGCAGAGTGCATGCAGCACACACCAGAGACATTCACTGAAGTGAAGATGTGGTTCATCTATACAATGGAATACTACATGGCAATGAGAAAGAATAAAATCTGGCCATTTGTAGCAACATGGATGGACCTTGAGGGTGTTATGCTGAGCGAAATAAGTCAGGCAGAGAAGGACAAATACCATATGTTTGCACATATAGGTTGATTAGGAGGAACTTAACAGAGGACCATGGGGGAGAAGAAGGGGAAAAATAGTTGGGGAGAGGAGGGAGGCAAACCATGAGAGACTCTTGAATGTGGAGAACAAACTGAGGGTGGATGGGGGTGGGGGAGAGGGGAAGGGGGGTGATGGGCACGGAGGAGGGCACTTGTTGGGATGAGCACTGGGTGTTATATGGAAACCAACTGGACAATAAACTATTTAAGAAAAATAGTAATAAATTTAAAAAATAATAAATAAATTTCTCTCTCTCAAAAAACAAACAAACTAAATTATTTTGTGAAAAATGGACAGCTACATGCAAAAGAGTGAAACTGTACCACTTTCCTTAAAAATGGATTAAGACCTAAATGTGAGTCAGGAAACCATTACAATCATAGAGGAATGGTGCGTCTGAGTGGCTCAATTGGTTGAGCATCCGACTTCACCTCAGGTCATATCATGGTTCAGGGTTTCAAGCCCCACATTGGGCTCTGTGCTGACAGCTTAGAGCCTGAAGCTTGCTTTGAATTATGTGTCTCCCGCTCTCTGCCCCTCCATCACTCATGCTCTGTCTATCTCTCTTTCTTAAAATAAATAAACATTAAAAAAAATTCCAGAGGAGAACATAGGAAGTACCCTTTTTGACATTGACCATAGCAATTTCTTACTAGATATATCTCCAGAGCAAGAGAAATAAAATCAATAATAAAGTACTGGGACTCCATCAAAATAAAAAGCCTATGCAGAGCAAAGGCAATTGTCAATAAAACTAAAAGGCAACCTACAGAATATGGGAAGATATTTGCAAATGACATATCTGATAAAGGTTAGTATCCAAAATCTATAAAGAACTTATTAAACTCAACCTGAATAGACATTTTTCCAAAGAAGACATCTAGATGGCTAATAGACACATGAAAAGATAGTCAGCATTACACATCATCAGGGAACTACAAATCAAAACTATAATAAGATATCACCTCACACTTGTAAGAATAAAATTAACAACAAAAGAAACAATAGATATTGCTAAGGATGCAGAGAATGGGGAAATTTCTTGCACTGTTGGTGAGAATATCAAATTGGTACAGCAACTATGGCAAACAATACGGAGGTTCCTCAAATAGTTAAAAATAGAACTACTCTCAGATGCCTGGGTGGTTCAGTCGGCTAAGCGTCTGACTGGCTCAGGGCATGATCTCACTGTTCATGGATTCGAGCCCTGCATTGAGCTCTGCGCTGGCTGCCAGCTCAGAGCCTGGAGCCTGCTTCTGATTCTGTATCTCCCTCTCTCTCTGACTCTTCCCTGCTCACGCTGCCTCTCTCTCTCTCTCTCTCTCTCTCAGAAATAAACAAAACATTAAAAAATGTAAAAAAACAGAACTACCCTATTATCCAGCAATTGTACTACTAGGTATTTTCCTGAAGAATACAAAAATACTAATTCAAATGTATACATATACCTCGATGTTTAGAACAGCAATATCAACAATAACCATATTATGGGAACAGCCCAAGTGTCCATTGAGTGATGAATGGATAAAGAAGATGGGGTGTAAATATATGCAATGGAATATTATTCATCCATTAATGAAATCTTGACATTGCAACAGTGTGGATGGAGCTAGAGAGTATTATGCTGAGCTAAATAAGTCAGAGAAAGACAAATAGCATATGGTTTCACTCATATGTGTATTTTAAGAAACAAAGCAAATGATTACAGGAGAGAACAAGAAAAAGGAAAACCAAGAAACAGACTTAATTACAGAGAACAAATTGATGGTTATAAGATAGCAGTTTGGTGGGGGGATGGGTTAAACGGGTGTAGGGATTAAGGGGAACACTTGTGATCTGCACCAGGTGTTATATGTAAGTATTGAATCACTGAATTATACGCTTGAAACTAATATTACACTGGATGTTAACTTACTGAAATTTAAATAAAAACTAAAAAGAAAAAAGTATGAGTTTATTTCTTGACTTTCTATTCTGTTCTATTGATCTATGTGTCTATTTTAGTGTCAGCACTATATGGTTTTGATTACTACAGCTTTGTAGTATATATTGAAACCTGGGATTGTGATACCTTCATCTTTGTTCTTCTTTCTCAAGATTGCTTTGGCTTGGGGAGCCTGGGTGGCTCAGTTGGTTGAGCATCTGACTTCAGCTCTGGTCATGATCCCATTGTTCTGGAGTTCAAGCCCCACATTGGGCTCTGTGCTGACAGCTCAGAGCCTGGATCTTGCTTCAGATTCTGTGTCTCTCTTTCTGCTCCTCACCTGCTCACACTGTCTCTCCCTCTCAAAAATAAATAAATATTTAAAATATTTTTTAAAAAGATTGCTTTGGCTCTTGAGGGCCTTTGGTCATTCCTCACAAATTTTAGAATTATTTATTGTAGTTCTGTGAAAAATGTGTTGACATTTTGATAGAGATTGTATTAAATCTAAATATTGCTTTGGGTGGTATTTATATTTTAACAATATTTGTTCTTTCAGTCCATGAGCATGAAATATCTTTCCATCTATTTGTTTTGTCTTCAATTTCTTTCATCAACATTATATAGTTTTTGAGTATAGGTATACCACCTTCTAACTTAAGCTTATTTCTAGGTATTTTATTATTTTAGTGCAATTGTAAATGGAATTTTGCTGCATCCCAAAGATTTTGGACCATTGTTTTCATTTTTAATTGTCTCCATGTATTATTTTTATTTCCTCTTTGATTTATTGGTTGACTCATTACTTTGTTAGTAGCATGCTATTTAACTTTCACGTATTTCTGCCTGTTTCAGATTTTCTCTTGTGATTACTTTTTAATTAGATACTATGGTGGTCAGAAAAGATGCATGGTTTGATTTTGATTTATATATATATTTTTTATGTTTTTATTTATTTGTGAGATAAAGAGAGAGACAGCATGAGCAGGGGTATATACATTTATTTTGTTGAGACTTATTTTGTGGACTAACATGTGATCTGTTCTCAAAAATGTTTTTATATACACTGGAATAGAAGGTGTATGTTGTTGTTTTGGGGTCGAATATTCTGGATGTTTCTATTATGTCCATCTCATGCAATATATCATTCCAAGTCACTATCTCCTTGTTGATTATCTGGTTGAATGACCTTTTTATTTATATAAATGGAGGTGTTATAATATCCTACTATATTTGTACTATTATCAATTTTTTATCTTTACGTCTGTAATAGTTGCTTTAGGTATTTGGGTGCTCCCGCTTTGCTATTGTAGGCCAAGTTTGATCCCTCTGCTATAAAACGTGTCAGTTTGGTGCCATCATAGAGGCTTTTAATTGGGTGGTGTCAGAAGTCAGACCAGATGCCTGTCTCCATTCTGTCTTTCAGGGATACAATTACCTAGGACTACAGGATAATCTCCCTGTGTTTCCTTCTGAGAGATATTTGTTGGTGGATGTGGCTGGAAGTCAGATCAGATGATTGCCCCTAACTCTGTCTGCTGGGACTGCAGATATGCTGATGAGAAGTGCATTCTCTCTGCACTGCAAGTTATAAGGTTTGACTCCTGGAGCTGTGTGTGTGTGTGTGGTATCTCCCCTTGTCCTAAGGGCAGGAGTCACTTCAGATCATCACCCGTCCTGGCCAAGATCGCTTTCAGGATGAGTCATAGCAAGGGATGATTTGGAGTGACTCCTACTGAGTGGCAGGTTGGATGTGTTTAATCTTCCGGGGAAAGTGTGTTATTTGTAAGGTAGGTGTAAAGTGTTTCTGCTGACTCAATGTCCAACTATCTAAGTTTGGGGACAAGGAAGAAATGGCATTAGCCATCTTTCTTTGTTCTCTAAATATCCCTGCCCCTCCAGCACACATTCTAAGATTAGTAAATAAATCTCCTTGTATACTCCAGGTGCTTTCAGATAGATTCTTCTATACTTTATTTTGGCAGATCTGTTTGTTACAGTTTTTTTGAGGGCGAAGACTCAGTTTTCTTTGGTCCTTGGGCTCTCCCAGAGTTAAGCCTGATGATTTTTAAAGTACCTGGTGTTAATCGCAGCTGATTGCAAAAATCCACAAAGTTAGGGCCCACTGGTTTTCAAAAGCAAATGTTATGGGGATTCATCTTCCCAGGGCAGTTCCTCAGTGTCTTCAGTGCCTGGTATTGAGTCAGCTCCTCTCTATTTCTGTGCTTGTGGGTCTCCCTTTTTTTGTGGTTGGTCCTGTCAGGAGTATTTTTCACCCACATCTCTACCCCTCCTACTTTTTCTGATGTGGCCTCCTCTCTATGATTAACTGTGGAAAGTCAGTTCTACCACTTTTTGGTTTGTTTTCTGGGTTATTTGCATTGATGTGTTGGTTATCTAGGTGTGTTCATGGACAAGGTGAGCTTAGGAATCTCCTACCCCAATGTCTTCTAGAAGTTTCTCATTTTAATGAATTGGATCTTCTCTCTAGTTCTATTAATTTTTTGTATGACCCCTTCCAAGCCCTTCCTCTAACCTTCTGTCCCTCAGCCAGACTATCCCTTTCTACCTCAGACCCTAAGATACCACAGTCATTTGAACTTTAGAGCCCCTACCCTCTATTGGTGTCTCAAAGGGGGAAAATGAGCTCTCACCGTCCCCCAACAAATCACCTGAGGCTGAAAAGAGAAAAAAGAATATTAGGAAACAGGCCTGGATGTTTTTTCCACTAAGATAGGCTTGAGGGACATCCAAGCAGATGTTAGATATCTCCTCAGTTATTAGCCTGTTTACTCCCTGACCCATATCAGATTACATTTCAGGGCAAAGGAACATATTAATGATCTCCTTCACAGACATTAGTAAATATATAAGCTTACTTGCCTGCTTATTTGCCAGAAGCAAAATTCAGATAAAAATATAAGCTAGAGATAAATCAGGAAGATTGTTTTACTATCCTTAAATAACTAATATTTAATGGCTAATATTTTATAATAAAAGCTATTAAATATTATTTTGCATCTTCCTTTAAGTTTATGTATGCATGTGTATGTACATATGTATGAATGTATGTATGTTTTGTATATATGGCATTTTCTACCTTTGGGTTTTATTACTAAATTAATTATTAAAATAATTCTATTAAAATTGCTTAGAGATAAATGAGCATTTCTATAAATTAAGTGTTCCTCAAATTCTCAAAATATATTTTTTAATAGTCTACTTTACTTAGGATAATCTTATATAAATGGTAAAGTAGTAAATTAAAGGGAAAAAAGGAGAAAAGAAGGGAAGGTGTACATTTAATTCTTAAGCTGTTTCTGATATTATTGATACTAGTGCAATTTCTCCACTAGAAAAATAACTTAGAATGACAACTGCTCTTGTTTGGTTAGCTTATAATTTTTGAGATCAACTTGAACATAACTGTTAAGCATTGTATAAAAAATAGATGTAAGTGGAATAAAAGTTGTGAATTAACTTTCAACAATTATTTTATTAAAATATATTCTTAAAAATAATTCCATAAGCCATTTTAGTAACTTGAAAGCTTAAAGCTATACAACATAAAGATAAATAATGGATATTCATGAAATATTTAGACCATTGCCAAAATAAAAATATTGAAATAGTAATTGATGAACAAAAACTCATCTAGTTTACTATTTTTTTGCTGATTTTCTTTTTTTTCCTTTTTTTAAATAAATAGTTTATTGTCAAATTAGTTTCCACTTAACACCCAGTGCTCATCCCCACAAGTGCCCTCCTCCATGCCCATCCCCCCTCCCCCCCACATCCATCAGTCCTCAGTTTTTCTCAGCATTCAAGAGTCTCTCATGGTTTGCCTCTCTCCCTTTCCCCCACCATATCCCCCTTCTTCTCCCCCATGGTCTTCCATTAAGTTCCTCCTAATCCTCCTATACGTGCAAACATATATCTGCCCTTCTCTGTTTGACTTATTTCACGCAGCATAACACTCTTAAGGTCCATCCATGTGGCTACACATGGCCAGATTTCATTCTTTCTCATTGTCATGTAGTATTCCATCGTATAGATAAATGGCATCTTTTTGATCCATTCGTCCGTTGATGGACACTTAGGCTCATTCCATGTTTTGTCTATTGTTGAGAGTGCTGCTATGAACATTGGTGTTCATGTGCTCCTATGCATCACCACTTGACCTCCACCACAGCAACTTCTTACTTGACACATCCCCAAAAGCAAGGGAATCAAGAGCAAAAGTAAACTATTGGGACCTCATCAAGATTAAATTTGCATGGCATGATTTGCACGGCAAAGGGAACAATCCACAAAACTAATAGGCAACCAATGGAATGGGAAAAGGTAGTTGCAAATGACATATCAGATAAAGGGTTTATATCCAGAATCTATAAGGAACTCACCAAACTCCACACCTGAAAAACAAACAACCCAGTGAAGAAATGGGCAGAAGATATGAACAGACACTTCTCCAAAGAGGACATCCAGATGGCCAACAGACACATGAAACGATGCTCAGCATCTCTCCTCATCAGAGAAATACAAATCAAAACCACACTGAGATACCACCTCACGCCAGTCAGAGTGGCTAAAATGAGCAAATCAGAGAACTCTAGATGCTGGCGAGGATGTGGAGACACGGGCACCCTCCTACACTGTTGGTGGGAATGTAAGCTGGTAGAGCCCCTCTGGAAAACAGTGTGGAAGTTCCTCAAAAAAGTAACACTAGAACTTCTCTATCACTCAGCAATAACACTGCTAGGAATTTACCCAAAGAAGCTTTTTTCAAATAGCTAAAGGGTGGAATATGGTTGGATAGGTGATAGAAGGACGCTGATGTTATCCAGAGAAACTATATAGTCTAATTACTCCTGAGAGACAGAGATGAAAAGGTCGGTAGGGGTAGAATTTATATCTACAGAATAGACTAAATGTGACTGTTTAAGCAAGCTGGTGTCCAGAGATAGTCAGGTCAGTGTCCCGGGGAAAAAAAAGAAGAAAAAAAAAGGGGAAGGGCAGCTCTCAAGCAGGAATGGGCTTTGTGTGATCCACTGTGTCAGGCAGGAGTTCTGCCTTGGCGGTTGTGGGGAGAAGAGTGGCTGCGCTCCAGTCCCTTCTTGAACCAAGCGCTGCACCTTGCTTTTTGGGTGTGTAAACCCCCCGGGACGGGGGTGCAGCCTAAGTGGGTTGTACTCTTTAACCCAGGCCAGGCCTAGTTTCCAAATCCCAGTCCGCAGGCCCCACTGAAATTGATGTAGACACAACCTCGCAGGCGATCCCCTAGGGGCAATCCCAAGCCTCTTGCCTATCCCTGGGAATGGAGCTAGAATCGCTCCTCCCCTCTCCTCCGAATCAGTTTGGCGAACATGGGCATGGGTTTGCCTGTGGGGCACGCCGGCCCACTGGATAGAGAGAAACCAGGTCCCTCTGTTTCTCGTCACCGAAAACACAAACTCATGGGCAATTCTCCCCTTTTTTAAGCTCTTCGCCTTCCCTCTAGAGTTCCAGTCAGCCAGGAGCGCGGAAGCCCGGTACGCGCATGCGGCTCCTCCCGGAGTCCAGCCAGCGAGGAGCACAAAGAAGTGGTCAAAGCGCAGCCCCTCTGGGACGAGTTCGCGCTCGGGGACCTGGTGTGCAGGGATTTGGCGTGCACGGTCCTGTGCTCCGAGCGGAGGTTTTTCTGTTTCCCAGTGACAGGGACTGTGTCTTGAGTGGTTTCAGACTCTCTCTTTTTCCCCTCTCACTCCCTGCAGAGGAGGATCGCCCCCATCCCTGGAGTCTCTGATCCTGGCCTGATTTTATCTTCCCCAGTTCGCACTCACTTTAGAAGGCTTTCTCAGTGGATTCTGCGTCCTTTTTCTCCCAATCTCTTGGGTTCTGTAAGGTTTCCTATGGCTTCAGATCTTTTCCGTGCGAGATATAGGGGCGACTGCAATGTACGGAGCTCCCTACTTCACTGCCATCTTGCCCCTCAACCCTAGTAATATCTTATATAGTGTATATAGTATATGATATATAGTATATTTATAGTATATATTATATACATAATCAAATATCATTCCAACATAAAAATAATGAAGTCTTGCCATTTGCGATGACATTGATGGAGCTAGAGTGTAGAATGTTAAGTGAAATAAGTCAGTTAGAGTCTTCAAATACAAATGATTTCAATCATATGTGGAATTTAAGAAATAAAAACTAACGAGCAAAGGTAAGAGGAGAGAGAGAGAGAGAGAGAGAGAGAAACCAAGTAACAGACATTAACTATTGAGAACAAACTAATGGTTACCAGAGGGGAGGTAGATGGTGAGAAGGGTAATACACTTCTGATGAGCACCAGATATTGTATGGAATTGTTGAACCGGTATATTGTACACTTCAAATGAATATAACGCTGTATGTTAACTAATTGGAATTAAAATTATACTTTTTTAAAATGTTTATTTATTATTGAGACAGAGAGAAACATAGCATGAGTGGAGGAGGGGCAGAGAGAGAGGGAGACACAGAATCCGAAGAGCCCGACATGGGGCTTGA
>NW_024081804.1:183175-208680 GCF_003009895.1 Hyaena hyaena | reverse complement strand
GAGAGAGAGAGAGAGAGAGAGAGAGAAACCAAGTAACAGACATTAACTATTGAGAACAAACTAATGGTTACCAGAGGGGAGGTAGATGGTGAGAAGGGTAATACACTTCTGATGAGCACCAGATATTGTATGGAATTGTTGAACCGGTATATTGTACACTTCAAATGAATATAACGCTGTATGTTAACTAATTGGAATTAAAATTATACTTTTTTAAAATGTTTATTTATTATTGAGACAGAGAGAAACATAGCATGAGTGGAGGAGGGGCAGAGAGAGAGGGAGACACAGAATCCGAAGAGCCCGACATGGGGCTTGAACCCATGAACTGTGAGATCATGACCTGAGCTGAAGTCCGATGCTCAACCGACTGAGCCACCCAGGGGCCCCAAGTAATACTTTTTTAAAAAACTTTTTTTCCACTTATGTTTACCAAAAGTCACATAAGTTTATAGTATTTCTGTTTCAAAATTTGTCAATAGAAAAAAAAAACCTTTATGCCTCATGGAGTGTTGTGGGTAGTCTAAACATAAGTGTTAAAAACAAGTAAACTAAATAGAGATAAAACATTTGTAGGCAAATGTTTATATAGCTCCCAACATCTTTGGTAATCTAAAATTTTAAAGTTTTGCTAAATTAAAAGATGAGTAAAATCAGGGTCGCCTGGGTGGCTCAGTCAATTGAGTGTATATTTCGGCTCAGGTCAAGATCTTGTGGTTTGTGAGTTCAGGCCCCACGTTGGGCTCTGTACTGACAGCTCAGAAACTGGAGCCTGCTTCGGATTTTGTGTCTCCCTCTCTCTCTGTCCTTCCCCTGCTTGTGTTCTCTCTCAAAAATAAACATTAAAAAAAAAAAAAAAGATGAGGGGGTGCCTGGATGACTGTCTGTTAAACTTCCCACACTTTGGCCTACGTCATGATCTCACAGGTCCGGAGTTTTAGACCAATTTGGGCTCTGTGCTGACAGCTCAGAGCCTGGAGCTTGCTTCGAATTCTGTGTCTCCCTCCCTGTCCTTGCCCCTCCCCCACTCACACTCTGTCTCTCCAAAATAAATAAACATTTAAGAAAAAATTTTTAATGGGTAAAATCAAATTTGTTGATAATCTAGATTATTTCTGAATAAAGTAATAAAACATTAAGTACTGAACATTATTTATTTTTGTCTTACTATAGAAAAATTGGGGCTCCTGATGGCTCAGTTATTTGATCATCTGACTCTTGATTTTAGCTCAGGTCATGATCCCAGGGCCATGGGATCCAGCACTGAGTTTGGCTCTGTGCTGAGCATGGAGAGTGCCCAAGATTCTCTCCCTCCTTCCCTCCCTCCCTCTCTTTCTCTCTCCCTCCCTCTGTCCCTATTTCTCACTCTCTCTCTCTCTCTAATAAAAATGAAAAATAATTTTAAGAAAAACTAAAATAAATTTGAGTCTCTTATTGTAAGATTGTACTATAAACTGTTTCTAAAATTATGAAAGATATTAATAAATTTGTTAACCTAAATAATTTTGAGGGCACTTGTGTGGTTCTGTTAGTTAAGCATCTGATTCTTGATTTCAGCTCAGGTCATGATCTCACATTCATGAATTCGAGCCCCATGTTGTGCTCTATGCTGACAGTGTGGAGCCTGCTTGGTATTCTCTCTCTCCCTCTCTCTCTGCCCTTTTCCTGTTCATGCATCCTCTCTCTCTCTCTCGAATAAACAAATTTTTAAAAATTAAAGAAGAGAATAATTCTGGTATAACATATAGTTCACGATTGTTTACTACTTAGTTTACATTAGAAATAAACGTTTCTAAGCATTAAGAATTCTAATAAATGTATAAGACTACTGGAAATAATAGTAAGAACAGCTCTGTATGTGAGGAAATTAAGATCTGTGCTAAAAAGCACAGGGAAAGGGATAGGAAACAAAAATACATATTTATTGAGGGAAAAGAAAATAATTTTGCTCTAAAGTAAGACTGATTATTTATAGAGGGAAAGTTTAGTTGATGAGCTGAATGTAAACAAAGAAAGTTGTAATAGTTTTACGAAGATAGAGTCTTTGGTAAGAAATTTGATGTGTGATTCGTACTGGCTAAGATTAGGATAAATTTAAATAATTAATGAATTGTCATATAAAAAGTACATCAGTGCAAAGTTTTCATTTTCTCTTAGCTAAAAATAAAAAGTTTTTTTAAACCATTGGACTGATTTTCATAAGAAATTGTAAACAAACGATGTCTGCCTTAAAAAACAATGATTATTTTTGCCGAAGTAATTTACCATGTTTATAAGGTCTCTGATTATTATTTTTTTTTATTTATTTATTTCTAGGAGAGAGACAGCATGAGTAGGGGAGGGTCAGAGAGAGAGGGAGTCACAGACTCTGAAACAGGCTCCAGGCTCTGAGCTGGCAGTCAGCACAGAGCCCGACGCGGGGCTCGAACCCACGAACCGTGAGATCATGACCTAAGCGAAAGTCGGACGCTTAACCAACTAAGCCACCCAGGCGCCCCAAGGTCTCTGATTATTTAAGGAATCTGAGTTTTAATATTAAAAAAGCTAGGCAGCTGCGGTGAGTGATAAACCGGTGAGTAGTGGCGAGCTGCAGCAAGTCCAGGGGAAAGGAAAGAAAAGCTGAGATTGCTCATAGAACTGTCCCTGGAGAAGAGAAAAACCTCGGCTTGGAAAGACTGTTTTTTAGCTCTGGCTCAGGTGCTGACTTTAAAAGAGGTGCCCTGGTCCCAGAAGGTGCCAGGAAAACCTGAACTGCCTTTAGCCCCCCACAATCCATGGCGGCGGTGGCCCGGTAAACCAGCAGCAACCCGGCGCCGGGTGAAGCGGCAGTGGCGCGCGCGACATCGGCCCACTAAAGCGGCAGTGGCGGCGACCTGGTGAAGTGGCGGTGCGTGAGGGAAAAGTTGCCTGCTGAAGCGGCGCCGGCTGGTAAAGCGGTTGCGGCGGGGTGAGGCTACGCGGACTCTGCGGACCTGAAGTTGCTATGAATCCCAGATGCACTCGGGTTGTATTGCTGCTTGACCCCAGTGGATCGGAGGCTGTGGCACTTCTCCCACCTTCCACTCAACCTCTGGCAACAGGGAAGCAGCAACCAGCGGAACTGTTAATGGCGGTATAACAAAGCCTCTCAGGAGTAATCAGACTAGATAGCTTCTCTAGCTAACACCACCGTCTTTCTCTCACTTCTCCAACCATACTCCACCCTTTAGCTCTTTGAAAAAAGCTTCTTATCCCTTCTGCCTGTTCATTCTATTTCCAATTTTGCCTCATCTCTGCCCTTTCTTCTCTCTCTTTCTCTATGCTCTTCAACCAGCACTGCATACACCCGGCTATTTAATTGTAGCTGGGAAATCTGCTTATATGTTTTAAACCGATCTTTGTCTATCGGTTTTCTTCTTTCTTCCTTTTCTTTTCTTCTTTTTGACTTTTTAATGTATTTTTATTTTCTATCATTCGCCTTCCCTCCTCCGTCTTTTCTCATTACTTTTTAGTTTTCCCTCTTGGTTACCGTGATTGTTGGATTTGTCTGTGCGTTTGTGTCCCTCTGTTCCCTGTGTGTTTGTCTGTCTGTTTTCTTCTCCAGGGCTACCTCAAGAAACAAACCAAAGTACACATGGTGGAGAGTCCCAAATACCACTAGGAGTAGGAAAATAAAATAACCAAGGTCTCAACAAGAAAGACCAAGAAATACCATTCAAAGAACACTTTCTGAAAGGATAGGCCCTGGACAGTCAGAGTCTTCTTGGGTACAGCAGTGCTCACAGGTGCAGAGAGCATAACAAGTCTTTAAAACTAACAAACTACAGAAAGCTAACCAAAATGACGAAATGAAAGAGCTCTCCTCCAAAGAAACTCCAAGAAGAATTGACAGCTAATGAACTGTTCAAAACAGATATAAGCAGCATAACTGAACAAGATTTTAGAACAATAATCGTAAAATTAATCGCTGGGCTTGCAGAAAGCATGGAGGACCTCAAAGAAACTATGGCTACAAACAACATGGAGAACAAAAATAAGCATGATGAATTAAAAAATGAAATAAATGAAATACATAATAAACTGGAAGTGTCCAATGCACAGATTGAAGAGGCAGAAAAGAGAGTAAGTGTAGAAGACACCATAATAGAAAAACAAGAAGCTAACAAAAAAAGAGACAAACTCATCCAGGAACATGAGAGAAGAATTCGAGAGCTCAGTGATACAGTCAAACGCAACAATATCCGTATCATAGGAATCCCAGAAGAGGAAGAGAGAGGGAAAGGTGCTGAAGGAGTCCTGGAACAAATTATAGCAGAGAACTTCCCAAACTGGGGATGGAAGTAAACATTGAAATACAAGAGGTTCAGAGGACTCCCCTCAGACATAATTTGAATTGATCCTTGGCACGGCATATCGTACTGAAAATGGCAAAATATAAGGACAAAGAGAGAATTCTGAAAGCAGCTAGGGAGAAAAAGGCCCTAATACACAAAGGGAAACCTATCAGAGTGGTGACAGACCTATCTATTGAAACTTAGCAGCCAAGAAAGGAATGGCAGGAGATATTCCAAGTGATGAACAAAAAAAGGACGCAGCCAAGATTCCTCTGTCCAGCAAGTCTGTCATTCAAAATAGAAGGAGAGACAAAAGTCTTTCCAAATAAACAGAAATTGAAGGAATTTGTCACCACTAAGCCTCCCCTACAAGAAATCCTGAGGGGGACTCTCTGAGGGAAGTATTGCAAGGAACGAAGACACCAGAGACACCACCACAAGGATGAATCCCACAAAGGACACAATGACTCTAAACCCACATATTTCAATAATAACACTGAATGTAAATGGGCTAAATGCTCCAATCAAAAGACATAGGGTAGCAGAATGGATAAAAAACAAAATCCATTTGGGGCGCCTGGGTGGCTTAGTCGGTTAAGCGTCCGACTTTCGCTTAGGTCATGATCTCGCGGTTGGTGGGTTCGGGCCCCGCGTCGGGCTCTGTGCTGACTGCCAGCTCAGAGCCTGGAGCCTGTTTCAGTCTGTGACTCCCTCTCTCTCTGACCCTCCCCTGCTCACGCTGTCTCTCTCTCTCTCCTAGAAATAAATAAAAATCTTAAAAAAAAAAAATCCATCTATTTGCTGTCTAACAAGAAACGCATTTTAGACTGGAAGATACCTTCAGATTAAAAGTAAGGGGATGGAGAAATATCTATCATGCTACTGGAAATCAAAAGAAAGTCGGAGTAGCTATACTTATATCAGACAAACTGGACATTAAATTAAAGACAATAACAAGAGATGAAGAAGGGCATTACATAATTACAGGGTCTATCCATCAGGAAGAACTAACAATCATAATTGTCTATGCACCGAATATGGGAGCACCTAAATATTTAAAACAATTAATCACAAACAAAAACAAGCTTATAGATAAGAATGTGCTAATAGCAGGGGACTTTAATAGTCCGCTTACAGCAATGGATAGGTCAACCAGACAGAAATCACTAAAGAAATAATGGACTTGAATGACACATTGGGCCAGATGGATCTGACAGATATGTTTAGAACTCTACATCCTCAGGTCAGGGAATTTACTTTCTTCTCAAGTATGCATGGTAAATTCTCCAATAGACCACACGCTGGGACATAAAGCAGCCCTCAATTAATATAAAAGGATTGAGATCATACCAGGCACACTCTCAGATCATAATACTTTGAAACTTGAAATCAATCACAGGAAGAAATCTGGAAAACCTCCAAAAATTTGGAGGTTAAAGAACACCCTACTAAAGAATGAATGGGCCAATCAGGCAATTAGAGCAGAAATTAAAAAATATATGGAAACAAATGAAAATGAAAATATAACAATCCAAACTCTATGGGATGCGGCAAAGACAGTCCTAAGAGGAAAGTACATTGTACTCAAGGCCTATTTCAAGAAATTAGAAAAAACACAAGTGCAAAATATAACAGCTCACCTAAAGGAACTAGAAGCAGAGCAACAAGAACACCCAAACCCCAGTAGAAGAAGAGAAATAGTAAAAATCAGAGCAGGAATAAACAACATAGAGACCAAAGAAACAATTGAACAGATCAATGAAACCAAGAATTGGTTCTTTGAAAAAATAAACAAAATTAACAAACTTCTAGCCAGACTTCTCAAAAAGAAAGGGGGAGCACCCAAGCAGACAAAATCATGAATGAAATGGACTTATTACAACCAACCCCTCAGACATACAAGCAATTATCAGGGAATACTATGAAAAATTATATGCCAACAAATTGGACAACCTAGAAGAAATTGACAAATTCCTAAACACATACTCACTACCAAAATTCACACGGGAAGAGACAGAATATCTGAACAGACCCATAACTAGTGAATAAACAGAATCAGTTATCAGAAATCTCCCAACAGATAAGAGCCCTGGACCTGATGGCTTCCCAGGGGAGTTCTACCAGACATTTAAAACGGAAGTAATACCAATTCTTCTCAAACTATTCCAGAAAAAAGAAATTGAAGAAAAACTTCCAGACTCCATTTATGAAACCAGCATCACTCTGATTCCCAAGCCAGACAGAGATCCAGCAAAAAAAGAGATCTGCAGGCCAATATCCTTGATGAATACAGATGCAAAAATCCTCAACAAGATCCTTGCAAATCAAATCCAACAGCACATGAAAATAATTATCCACCAAGATCAAGTAGGATTCATTCCTGGGTTACAGGGCTGGTTCAATATTCGCAAATCAATCAATGTGATACATCACATCGACAAAAGAAAAGATAAAGACCATATGATCCTGTCAATAGATGCAGAAAAAGCATTTGACAAAATACAACATCCCTTCTTAATAAAAACCCTCGAGAAAGTCGGGATCGAAGGAACCTACTTAAACATCATAAAAGCCATCTATGATAAGCCCTCAGCTAACATCATTCTCAACGGGGAAAAACTGAGAGCTTTCCCCCTGAGATCAGGGACACGACAGGGATGTCCACTCTCACCACTGTTGTTTAACGTAGTGCTGGAAGTCATAGCATCAGCCATCAGACAACAAAAGAAAATCAAAGGCATCAAAATTGGCAAAGAAGAAGTCAAACTTTGACTTCTCTCAGACGACATGATACTCTACATAGAAAACCCGACAGACTCCACCAGAAGCCTACTAGAACTAACCCAAGAATTCAGCAAAGTTGCAGGGTACAAAATCAACGTATAGAAATCAGTTGCATTTTTAAACACCACTAATGAAGCAACAGAAAGAGAAATCAAGAAGTTGATCCCATTCACAACTGCACACACACAAAAAAAAACATAAAATACCTAGGAATAAACCTAACAAAGGATATAAGAGAGCTGTATGATGAAAACTATAGAAAAATTATGAAGGAAATTGAAAAAGACACAAAGAAATGGAAAAACATTCCATACTCATAGATACGAATAAATACAGTTAAAATGTCATTACTATCCAAAGCAATCTACACATTCAATGCAATTCCAATAATAATTGCACCAGCATACTTCTCAAAACTAGAACAAACTATCCTAAAATTTGTATGGAACCACAAAAGACCCCAAATAACCAAAGTAATACTAAAGAATAAAACCGAAACGGGAGGTATCACCATCCCAGACTTTAGCCTCTATTACAAAGCTGTCATCATCAAGACAGTATGGTATTGGCACAAAAACAGACACATAGACCAATGGAACAGAATTGAGAACTCAAAGCTGGACCCAAAAGTATACAGCCAACTAATCGTTGACAAAACAGGGAAGAGTATCCAATGGAAAAAAGACAGCCTCTTTAACAGAATGTGCTGGGAGAACTGGACAGCAACATGCAGAAGAATGAAACTAGATAATTTTCTCACACCATGCACAAAAATAAACTCAAAATGGATAAAGGACCTGAACATGAGACAGGAAACCATCAAAATCCTAGAGGAGAAAGCAGGAAACAACCTCCTTGACCTCCACCACAGCAAATTCTTATTTGACATACTCCCGAAAGCAAAAGCATCAAGAGCAAAAATAAACTGTTGGGTCATCATCAAGATTAAATCTTCTGCACAGCAAAGGAAACAATCCATAAAGCAATAGGCAACCTAGGGATTGGGAAAAGATAGTTGCAAATGACATATCAGATAAAGGGTTAATATCCAAAATCTGTAAGGAACTCACCAAATTCCACACCCGAAAAACAAAAACCTAGCGAAGAAATGGGCAGAAGATATGAACAGACACTTCTCCAAAGAGGACATACAGAAGGCCAATAGACACAAGAAGTGATGTTCAGCATCCCTCCTCATCAGGGAAATAGAAATCAAAACCACACTGAGATACCACCTTACGCCAGTCAGAGTGGCTAAAATGAGCAAACCAGAGAACTCTAGATGCTGGCGAGGGTGTGGAGAAATGGGCACCCTCCTACACTGTTGGTGGGAATGTAAACTGGTGCAGCCCCTTTGGAAAACAGTGTGGAGGTTCCTCAAAAAGTTAACACTAGAACTCCCCTATGACCCATCAAAAGCACTGCTAGGAATTTACCCAAGGGATACAGGAGTGCTGATGCATAGAGGCACATGTAACCCAACGTTCATAGCAGCACTCTCAACAATAGCTAAAACATGGAAAGAGCCTAAGTGTCCATCAATGGACGAATGGATCAAGTAGATGTTGTTTATCTATACTATGGAATATTACATGGCAATGAGAAATAATGAAATCTGGCCATGTGTAGCAACATGGATGGACCTTGAGGGTGTTATGCTGAGCGAAATAATTCAGGCAGAGAAGGACAAATACCATATATTTGCACATATAGAAGGATTAAGAGGAACTTAATGGAGGACCAAGGGGGAGAAGAAGGGGAGAAATTGTGGGGGAAAGGGAGAGAGGCAAACCATGAGAGACTTGAATACTGAGAACAAACTGAGGACTGATGGGTGTGGGCGGGAGGGGAGATGGGCATGGAGGAGGGCACTTGTGGCGATGAGTACTGATGTTATATGGAAACCATCTTGACAATAAACTATTTGTAAAGAAAAAGAAAAGAAGAAGAAGAAGAAGAAAGAAACAAAAAAAAAGTGATTAAGCCCACTTCGGGCATTTTTGTAAACTTTTAAGATTTAGTGAGTGGGTGTGATTCTTATATTATTATTTGTTATTATTAATAATAATTAATTAAAATTACCACCTATCAACCAGAAGTATCCTGCCTCGTACTTCAGTCCCTCCCTGCCCTCTGTCTATTTCAGTTTCAGATTATACCAGGAAAACTCCTGAGAGCATTGTGAACTGATGTGGGAAACAAAGGAAAAAATGAAATCTCCTTACTACTCCTTACTACTTGTAACCCATTGACCAATCCTTGAAACAGGCATTCATTTCATCTACACTAGAGAAGGCAGGCAGAATTATGAGGCTTTTGTTGATCTTGAATAGAAGATGATGTAAAAATGGTCCTTTAAAAAGACAGGGAAAGCATGGGACACTGGCACATTGCAGTGTTCAAGTCTCACAGAACCAAAATGGATTGTAGCACAGTGGTCCAAACAGTGCTGACACTACCAGCAATGTCTTCATGCAGCTTTTGGGACTCCCATTTGAAAGCACCACAGAATAAATTATTCAGTTCTTCTCAGGGTTGAAAATTGCGCTAAATGAGATAACATTGCTTGGACCTTGAGGGCAAGATTACAGGGGAAGCCTTTGTGTAGTTTGCCTCATAAGAGTTAGCTGAGAAGGCCCTAGGGAATCACAAGGAGAGAATAGGGCACAGGTATATTGAAGCATTAAAAAGCAGTCAGGAAGAAGTTAAGTCATACTCTGATCCCCCTCTGAATTTCATGTCTGTACAGTGGCTGGGGCCCTCTGACCACACCAGCACAGCCAGGAGGTATATTGGCATTATCAAGCAAACGAGCCTGGAGAGGTTGAGGTTTGGTGTTTACAGTGCAGGCTACCAGGACTATGAGGAGTACAGAGGCCTCAGTGATGGCTACAGCTTCACTAATGATCTGTTTGGGAGAGACCTCCATTATTGTCTCTTGGGCATGTATGACCACAGATACGGAGACAATGAGTTCACTGTCCAGAGTACCACTGGACACTGTGTCCACATGAGAGAACTGCCATACAAAGCCACAGAGAGTAACATTTACAACTTCTTCTCTCCATTCAACCCTGTGAGAGTCCATATTGAGACTGGCTCTGATGGAAGAGTGATGGGCAAAACCAATGTTGAGTTTGTCACTCATGAAGAAGCTATGGCAGCTAAGTCCAAAGACTGGGCCCACATGCAACACAGATACATAAAACTTTTCCTGAATTCCACAACTGGGGCCAGCAATGGCCAGATGATGCAAGGCATGGGGGTGTCAGCCCAGTCCGCTCCCAGAGGCCTCGAGATCCAGTCTGTGAGTGGCTGCTGCAGGGCTGGCTATGGAGGTCAGAGCAGTATAGGTGGATATGACTTGTTTTGTAGGAGCATTTGGGTTATTGCAATCAAATTTTCACAGGAAGCAACAAGCAGTGAAAAGCAATTATTACTCTAGAGAAAGCTGTGGGAGCCAT
Source organism: Hyaena hyaena (assembly GCF_003009895.1). Taxonomy (NCBI): domain Eukaryota; kingdom Metazoa; phylum Chordata; class Mammalia; order Carnivora; family Hyaenidae; genus Hyaena; species Hyaena hyaena. The sequence goes on along the minus strand of NW_024081804.1, from coordinate 198,119 downwards.
TTTACACCATAAGTTTTTGAAATCTGGAATAAAAAGTTACCTTTTCAGCGTTTTCTCATGCAAACTTTCTTCTAGCATGTGATATTAAGTAAACTTAAACTATTGTCAGCTTTTCTCAATTAGTATTTTGGTAGTGATTTATCTGAGTTAAAGTAGTTTTAAGTACATTAAATGAACCTTTTACACCACATCACTGTGAACACATTGGGGAGATGTACTCTTTTTTGGAAAACTCAAGGTTCTAGGTCCCTAATTCAAAGAGGAACATTTCTCATGTTTGTTCATTCTAGTTTAATTTCTAGTTTATTTAAAATCTTTTAGGTTATGTTTAATCTTTTTTAAAAAAATAAGTTAATTTTGAAAATTGAGACACTTTACTAATACTGTAGGAATTGGTGAGGTCTTGACTTAAAACTTTCTTTGTACTGTGATTTCCTCTTGGGTGTATTTTGCTAAGTGAAACTTGTTATTTTGTTGTTGTTGTTAACTAATTTTTTTTTCTAAAAATTAAGATTTTTATTAAAAAAAACCCAGAAACTTGATGCTTTCTCTTTTTTTTCTGTCTTTATGCAAAGTTCTTTCTCTTGGGTACAGGAAAGCCACCTCAGTGATTAACACAGCTACTGATCTTAAGACTCCTGTGTGAGGTTTCCTCCTCATTGGTCTAATATGATTCCCTTCACATCTCTGATCTAGGAGCTTCTAGCTGTGAGATATCCACTGGGAGCCAATTGAATTATAACCCAATAGGGGACTTCCTTGGGAAGTTGGTTTTAAAGACATGTGTTGGAATGTCACTTAGAGCATGATGGATTTCTATCTTTTCTGTTTTCTGTCAATGTCCTCTACTAACCACTGACATTACAAAATTGGATAATTTCTCCCTGTAAAACTATTCTAGTATTTTCCATGGGTTAAAAATAGCAAGTCCTTCAAGGCAAGGTAAGGCATGGCCTTCATGGCACAGCTTTCAGGGCACAAAGCACGAGTATCTCAGTCCATATGCCAGAACCCATTTTGCAGTCTAGAATGCGATGGGGAAGTGGAAGGATTCTAGCAGTATCCATACTACAGGGCCGTTAAAGGCAGGGAAGTGATCACAGCGATTTTATTTGAGGGATACTTCAGGTAACTTTCACACCAGGAACCTCTGACATACCCTGCAATGGACAAACCTTGAGAGTCAGCAGGGATTTTCTTGGTAGTGGATCTTCTCTACTTTTCTAGGAGGATAGGATCTCCTTCTTTATTCTTCAGTTCTCAAAGATTCTCCCTTGGAATGCCCTTTAAACCACTAGAAACAAATTGGATTACAAGATTTAAGGGAAAAAATAGATCTCCTATAATATGGCCTTAGTAAGATCTATCAGTTAGATCTCTTCTATAGGAAACAGGGAAAATGCATATAGGTACCCTAGGTCCAAGCCTTTAGGGCTCTAAATCAAGATCTGGACCTAAGGGCCTCTTGCATAATGTGTTTGGTCAGTAAATAGGCCAGTAAACTCCCTCAAGACATACTTGATGCTAATTATCTAACAGGCCTCCTCCTGATAGAACCCAGGTTGCTGGAGGAAATACAGGCCATCTCTTACAAAGGGGATGCTGACTCTCTCACTGTTCCTCCTCCTAATAGATGTGTGGGCTTCTCCCTCACTCATTTCCTGGGTTAATGGCTATAATTGGAGCCAACTCTGTTTAGCCTACCTCAAGACAGGGACTATAAGGAATATTCCCAAGCAGCTGCCAAAATTCCCTTTGTTTTGGGCAAGTTCCCTGTCTTCTCTGGCCAGACATGGACTACATATTTCCAGTTTAGTGGAAAAAGAAAACCATGGTGTCTGATCATCTGTTTGACCTGATGAGGTTTAGAACCAGGAACTCTCTTTCTCTTCATTCTGGCACCTCTTCTGCTCCCCACCTGTTTCTCCACCATTTCGGGTGTAGCCTGTATAACTTGTTCTTATACCATACCTAGTGCCTCCAGCACGATTAGATCCTCCTCCTACCCTCTCTGTCAAGGAGAAAGGAGCACCCCTACTTGGACCACCCTATTCAGATTTCCCCACTGGTGTCCCAGGTAAAATTAATAATAGGAAACAAATTGATTGACTTTTAAGCAGACCCAGGTGAAACATAAATCAGAATTTAAGCAAATTTAAATTAGTTGGTTTAATTAAAATAGACATGTCTTTAGAGTTATCAGCATTAAGTATGAAAGTTTTATTCTACCAAAGTTTACTAAAAGTTAAATAAGCTCATTATCTCTTGCAATTTGTCAGCAAACACCTGACTTAAAATGATGGTTAATTTTGTCTCAGATTTTTCATGGGTAATTTTTTTAATAGTTTATTGTCATGTTGGTTTCCATACAACACCCGGTGCTCATCCCCACAAGTGCCCTCCTCCATGCCCATCTTTCACGGGTAATTGTTAAGTTAGCTTTCAAAGTCTTTGGTAACCTGCAACTTAATGTTTTGCTTGGATGATAAATTGGATTACATTTATCTAGCTAGGTCTTTTCCAAAGAGGATAAAATACTAAAGCATTGATTACTAAGCATAAAGTTTATCTGCTTTTGACTTCTTTTTTTTTTTTTTTTGCCATTTACAAAGATATATTTGTTTGTTTATTATTTTTTAATATAATTGATTGTCAAATTGTTTTTTCTTATTGTGAGAAACTAAGGTTATTTGGGTCGGTTGGAAAAATGTTTTGCAATCTGAAGAGTTCTGGTGTAACAGTTCACAATTGGCTACTACTTAGTTTTCGCTGGGAACTAATCTTTCTAAGAGTTAAAACTCTGCTAAATGTAATTAAGAGTGATGGAAATAAGGGAAGCAAGTCTGTATGTGGAAGAAAGAAATAAGGAATTGACATATGTTTTTGTTGAAGGTAAAAGAAGGTAATTTTGTCCTAAATAAGACTTGTAGTTTGGAATGAAATGGCTTGGGACAAAATCTGAAGCAAAGGAAAGTTGTAGAAGGTTTGTGAAGGGAAATCTTTGGAAAGGAATTTTATATGTGGTCAGGAAGGACTAAGATTAAAATGAATGGATTTTAAAAGTAATCTGGTATATAAGATCGAAATTCCACTTTCTCTGTTAAAAAGACAAGATTTCTTGGATTGTTGGTCTGCTTTTGATAAGAAAATGTAAACAAAGTTGTTTTCTCTTTCCTTTGTCCATAAAAACCAGTTTCTATGTTTTGCCTTTATCAGGTCTTTGGTGATCAATAATCCTATTTAGGCACGTGCTTTAAAACTTTCTAAGGTTTTAACAAAATTCCTCAAGATTTAAATTATAAACAGACCTCTGACTAATTAGGTTGATTATTTGGTATGTTACCTTCTGGTATAAGGTTGTAGAAAGTTTGGTATAAGGTCATCACTAGTTACTATTGAAGTGTTATGTTACAGAAGTAACTGAATTTCCAGCTCTCATATTAGATCTTTAACAATGTTCATTTCTGAGTTTTTGTCATTTATAATTGTTCTTATTCTATTGTGAAATGTGTTTGTCTTCAAGAAGATTCACAAAAAAGACCCTTTTTTGACAAATGCAAGTACTTTATATCTCTAAGATTAAAACTGAAATGGGTAAGAATTTCTAGAACTTAAAAGCTGCATTCAAAATGACAAAGAGGGACACCTAAGTGATCCAGGTGGTTAAGTGTCTGACTCTTGATTTCAGCTCAGGTCATGATCTCTTGGTTTGTGAGTTCAAGCCCCATTTAGGGCTTTGCACTGACAGCACTAAGGCTGCTTAGAATTCTCTGTCTCTGTCTCTCTCTCTCTGCCCCTCCACCTAGTGCTCTCTAGCTCAAAAATAAATAAATAAACATTTTTAAAAAGCTGAACAAGAATTACCAGCATGGGACTAAATGAATTGGGAAAAATGATTATAGTTTTTGTGACTCTTATTTGACATGTTGCTGGTTTTCTATGTTTGCTCTTCCAGATAAAGGAAACTTCTTATGACTTACAGAAATGTGATAAAGTATTCATTTGTGAACACACTGAAGCATTAAACTTTTCTCTCTTATCTGAAACTTTTGAAATTCAAAAAGCTTCAGTGAGTATTATTTTTCCATGGCAATCATAATTATTTTCACAAGTTCAATAAGCATCTTTTCTCCTTGCAACAGGACACCATTGGAACATTGGTTATTTACCAAGGATTTCATTAGAATGTCATATTTGAGAGAGACATGAATAGGCCCAGATATGATCAAATACCTTTAATAAACTAAGATTGTTATAAAACATGGAGTGAACTGAGCCCCTTGGAACTATTGGCCTGGTACCTTGTTGACAGAGTTCCCAGTATCTTTACCAAGTGAGTAAAGAATGTCACTTCGTGGCAGGTACAGGAACCTCAAGATACTTTTGGGAACTCATAAAGACAAATTTTTCAAATCTACAGGTACTGTAAGCATGTCTGGTGGCAAGTACTTGGCTTGGCTTCAGGACTGGAGGGGTTACTAAATGTTCAGTCTAGATTCCCTATGAAGAGTTCCAGCAAACCTGATTTTGAAAGACCTTTATGTTTAATCACCATTCTTGCTGAGTTTATGTAAATAATTAGGCCAAGTTTGTTAAAACTGGACCTGTTTTGCAAATGAATTATTCTTGATTTGGCCATAAGAGCAATTATAGAGAGAAAAATTGTATTTCAGTAACATCTTTATAGATGTTAAATTCTAGTTCTGATTGTCTTTGAATGCTGTTTGCCTAAGGTAGAGAACTTGAGGTAAACTTCAGAGAAATTGCCCCACAGCTCATGTATAGACCATCTTTTTGCTTGCTGTTGTGTGGGGACAATAACAGGACCCCACGGGCACATGATTATTTGAACAACTGGAAAATAGGATGAATTCTCCAATAATAGTATAACTCAACTATCACCTTGAATAATTCTATGTGGCTGGGATGACAAAATTGCAGTGTACTCCACTCCACAGGGTTAACTATGAACTTGTGGAGTTCATGAATAGCTCCTCTTTCCTTATACTATCAGGTTGGATGATGCACTTGGGAATGCCCTCATCTCCTGAGACAAGCCTCCCACTTGCCAGTGATTCCTTGTAATTTTGTTAGGCTAGACCTCAGACAAAGAGGGCTTCTTGATGATTTTATTCCTTAGTCATATCCATCCCGGGAGCCACCTCTATTGTTGTAAAATTGCAAATAGAGGCTTTGACCAAGCATATAACAGCCACCTTTAATCAGTAACCCACATATTCAAAAGGTGGCCCTCAAAAACCTAAATAGCTCATGATATGCTGACTGTAGTGCAAGGAGATCCAGAATTAGATGACTGGCTCCTAACAAGATATAATGGCTATCCAGCTCTAACTTGTGTCCATGACTTCCCCCAGGCGGGATAGGCTGCTGCACTCTGAAGTTTGCCTGGATGAATGGACACATTATTAAAACCATTACCAGCCTAGCCAACCTTCTGATTTAAAACAATAGTGGACATGTTCTTTGTTTCATTGGCATGATCACATAGCATCCATCTTTATTCCCTCTTTGGGAATGGAGGGTGTAGTCTGGCACATGGAAGTGTAGCAGGATTCTCGCACAGAGACACCTGACACGGAGGCTTTTTTCTTTTTTTCCAGGAAGCAACTTTATTCCTGCCAGCACTGCTCAGTTGGGTTGTACCAAAAGAACTGAGCCCTGAACACCACATGGCATGGTTTTTTATATATTTTTTACTTCTTTGTCTCCCATATATAACACAAAAACATGTACTCTGATTAAGTGGTCTCATGTTATAAGGTCGCAAGGGATGTTGTCATATGAATAGCAAGGTTGCCTTGAGATGTTCTTTTTTTTTTTTTTTCTCTTTCCTTAGGGCAGGGACCCTACCACAGAAGAACACAGTGAAAACTCTAAATGACACAAAAAATAGCATTTCTCTATTAAATACTGAAGTAACACAAATATGTAAAGCAGTTTACAAAATAGAATGGCATTCTATAGGAGCCACTAGATTTATAGATTTATAGATAAAATAGATGTTTTAACTGTTATGGTGGAACTTGTGCTATCATAAAGACAGAATGCTGTGTATACATTCTAGATAAAAATATTTCTGGATTTCTAACTAACATTAATACTCAAACTGGTGCTTTAAACAATCTCTCTTTTTCCTTTAATAATTAGTTAAACTTCTGAACTGGAAGAGGATTTTTATCAACTGTCAAAAGACTCTTACTTAAGCTTCTTTGTCTTTTTTTTTAATTTTTTTTTTTTTATTTCTAGGAGAGAGAGAGAGACAGCATGAGCAGGGGAGGGTCAGAGAGAGAGGGAGTCACAGACTCTGAAACAGGCTCCAGGCTCCGAGCTGGCAGTCAGCACAGAGCCCGACACAGGACTCAAACCCACGAACCGCGAGATCATGACCCAAGCGAAAGTCGGACGCTTAACCGACTAAGCCACCCAGGCGCCCCAACTTCTTTGTCTTTTTATTACCCTAAATGTGTTTTGCTGGTTTCTCTCATGTCTCTTGACCTGGTAGAGACTCCTTCACTGACATAGCATCAAGCTTACAGATGACCCTTTTTACTCTGGAAGATCCATACATGCAGCCTCCCTTGGATTCAATTGTCTCTGCCTTTTGTCATATATATATATATGACAAGTGTTAAGGACCTCCCATATGTAAGGACATCTCTATGTCCCCCATTCAGCAGGAAGAATTTAACAGAAGATAAGACCTTCCACCCTCAGCAATCTTAAGGATTTAAGGGTCAAAATTATTCAAGGGGGAATTATGTGGGGAACAAAGGCAAAAGGGAAAAGAAAAGAAATTCTCTTATTACTTACAGCCCATTGGCACATCCTTGAGATAGGCAGAATAACCTTCCTCTAGGAACTCAGCTGCCTCAACATTTTGCTAAGGGCAAGAGGCAATCTTAGCTCAGTCCCCAGAATCCTGTGAGTCTACTTTAAACATACAGAAATTCCTTTAAAAGCTTCCTTTATTTCTGCTCGCTAAGATGTATGTTAGCAATCATACTCCAAGCATATGGCCCACTGATATATACCTGAAGGGTCTCATTATGATAGGAAAAATTAGGATATAATAGGCAGAGAGGGAAAGGTTAGGACCAAAGGTTCCTGGGTGGGAAAAACACATATTTTAAAACAATGCAGGGAGTGTCTGACCGGGAGCAAACTCCCTCAGGCATAAGGTTTCTCTTAAGGATGTTAACAGACACCACCTGCTCCTCTTCAGGTTCTCAGGAATTTGACAGTCAAAATACCTAACTAAAATAAATAAACCATAAAACTTATGTTATACAAGAGACAGTATGATCAAAATCCAACAACTCACACAATAGAATCGAGCCAATAAGAAATGGACAACTCAGCACCTGGAGTTATCAAACCAAAAAGGGTAGAGCCTGAGAAGGAACATAGGGAAAGTTGGGGACCGACCATAACTCTGTAAAACAAAGTCCCTTGCCTGAGTCATCAGCATTCACTTTTGAATGCCCCTCTCTGCAATGAGAGATTTCATACTATTCTTTCTTTCTAATCTTATATTCTAATAAACTTTTGCCTGCTGCTCATTTTATTTTCTGTCCACTCTTCATTCTTCAAAGTGGTGAGACAACTAATCCCAGGTATTGAGGTAAAAAAAAAAAATCCTGAAACATCATAGCTGTTTTAGTAAACAGTAATAAATGACCTTTTCCTAACAATATCTAGCCCCACCAGGATCCTGAAAACATTGTTTCCAAAATTCTTCCAAGGCTTGCTTTGTCTCTAACTCTCTCCAAACTTGAAAGTACATAATCACAACCCCAGTATTGGTCTTTCTGCCCACAGGTCCTATCCTCGTGCTTTAATAAAACCTCCTTTCTGCACTGATTAAGACATCTAAAGAATTCTTTCTTGGCCATCAGCTCTGGACCCCAACATATCCACATCATGAACCAACACTTCATCATTGATTTTAACTTAATTAAAATGGATATTATCCTTTGTGAGCTTAGCCTAATCAGCTTAGGAACCCCTCCCTAAGGAGAAAGAAAAAAAATGAAGAAGAGAGGAGAGAAGACTTCAAGGTCACCGAGATATGAGTCCAGCTGCCTACATCCCCCGGTGTTCCTGTAAACTGAAACAACTTAATCAGACTGCATGTTTATGTGTATTACCATATATGGGAGACAAAGAAATAGAAAATGTATAAAAAAAACTATGCCATATGATGTAGGCCGCTCAGTTCTTTTGGATACGAACCCAACTGAGCGGTGCTGGCAAAATAAAGTTGCTTCCTGGAAAGAAAAGTCTCGGTGTCACGACTCTGAGCGAGAATCCTGCAACAAGATGAGCCCTTTAAAGGGGATACTAGGGCTTCTCTGATACTCTCTGAATGTTTGCAGGTGGACTCTAAGGTTGTTATATCAAGGATCCTAAAATATAACACCTGATTGGGTTGAATTCATGATATCAGTACAATTACCAAAGATTCAAGATTTATCATGTTGTCTTATGCATCTGGTGAATGGTTGAACAGTTTGTACTTGTGAGAGTATAACTGCCAAAGAAATAGTGTATGATTTACCCTAAGGTGGGGATATACCAGTAATCAGAATGTTTTAACACACAGGGATCTATAATTGAACTAACTGAGCAGAGGGTCCCTAGAACTAGATGGGAAGCCTACTGGAGTATTGTTTGAACTATATAAGAGGAAAAGTCATAAAGGCAATAGATTGCCACTACCTTCCAGACTTAAGTCAATTCACAGACTCAGAGTGGCATTAAATACATCATGAAAGAACACCTGAATGTGCCACAAATATTGATTTTGGTGTTACAAATAAATGTATTTATTTATATGTTAGTAAATTTGCAAATACTGAATTCACAAGTAATGAGGATCAACTTGTACCTTAAAATAACATAAGATGTGAACATTGGTTTCCAGAGTAAAATAAGTGTATTCATTCTTAGAAGGTAAATACAAATTTCAAATGCACAGAACTTAGAAAGAAAAGGACATGCACGTAGAAAGAAAAAATTTCAAGTGTAAGGAGGTAAGAAGAAGTATGGTGCATTGACAAATTACAAAGGAATCAGAATGGCCTGTTCACAGAGTTGTAAATGGAGGTTTGGAAAAAGAGATTAGACAGAACAAGAAGGACTGATGTCATTTTTACCTCTCTCAAATTAGAAGAAACTGAGAAATTGTAATGCAGAAAAAGGTCTAATAATATTTTTTGACTTTAGGATGGTACTGTTTAAATGTTAAATTGTGTGTAATTTGGGGAAGGGAAGATGAATATAAGGAAACTGCTACATATACGCAAGCCAATTTTGAGTGGCAACCACGTGGCATTTACTTTGTTACATGCAGTGGATGAACAGGTGAATGAAAAACATAGCCTTCTTCATGCGTTTAACATCAATGGAGCAGGAATTCGGATAAATTAATAGGCAATTAAATTGTGAATAGTGACAGGGCCCAAAATGTGGCACCTTGGCATATTATTTTAAGCTGAAGGAATTTGAAAAAAAGTAGTTGCTTAAAGGACTCCCTAACCTTCTTCCCTTCTAAGATACTCATGTGAGAGGTGCCCTCCCTATACTTGGAGGAAAGGAGGATACTTATCTCCTAAGACTGACACCAAGAGGAATCTGAATGAACAGGCCTTACTAAATTTCCTCCAGTTTACTATAATTAGCCCATACCCTTTTGTCCTATTACATTTTTCTATGACTTTCTACTCTTATCAAACCTTATATAAAAACATTCAGGTTTAATATTCCCATCGGTCTTCTCATTTCATAATGAAGGCACCTGTATTATGTAAAACTTAAATAAATTTGTACATTTTTCTCTTGTTAATCTGGCTTTTGTTACAGAGTCCCAGTGGAGAATCTAGAGTGTTGGAAACAGGGGCGCCTGGGTGGCTTAGTCGGTTAAGCGTCCGACTTTCGCTTGGGTCATGATCTCGCGGTTCGTGGGTTCGAGCCCCGCGTCGGGCTCTGTGCTGACTGCCAGCTCAGAGCCTGGAGCCTGTTTCAGTCTGTGACTCCCTCTCTCTCTGACCCTCCCCTGCTCACGCTGTCTGTCTCTCTCTCTCTCTCTCCTAGAAATAAATAATAATAATAATAATAAAAAAACCATTTAGAGTGCTGGAAACAAAAAACTTTTTTCCTCTCCTATAGTAGAAAAGCTGCAATTTCAATACTGAAGGATTTCAGAGATATAGATGAGCCTGTAATTTAGATTTAAATGGTCAGAGAAGGCTTGCTGGAGGAAGCAAATAATGACTAGAGACATAAAAGGTAAGTAGTAGAAACTCAAGGAAAATAGAACAGGGAAGACAAGAGTAGGATTTTTGTTCCAGGTAGGAAATAGGATATAAACTGATGACAAAATATTTGAGGCACCACAAGTAGAGAATGTTGAATCTACCTGAATCAAGTGAAATATACATGTACAGGCTAAATTTTGAAGGAATGACACTTCACTTAATTGATTGTATGTTCTTTTCTTACACATTTATTACCTACATTTGACATCTTCTCAATGAGAATGCTGTTGGTGTGCCTATAAAATTAAAAATTTTAGTTTCTTGTTATCTGAAGTTTTGCTAATACAAACCCTTGGTTTTAGAGAAAGAATCTGTGCAGGCAAAAGGATAAAGGATTTAGCAGAGAGAAAAAACAATCCTGAAGTCCAAGGGAGATCTCACAAGGAATTATGGGTTATAACTTCCACCATTCTCTTCATCTACTTAGGCTTTCCTGTGTGAGATTCCAAATCAGTCTGTGAATATTCCATGCACAAGTTATTTGCATGCCTTTATTACTCATGTTTCAGGAATAGAAACTTAATTTCATTTCTAGGATTCAGGGTTGCAGCGCCATCTGGCATCAAGAAAATGAGAGGCCAAAGTCAGTCTCATTGAAAAGCTCACAGTATGTTACCAGCAGCTGCTGGGGATAATATTGAGTTGTTATGGAAGGGATAAAGTGTCACAAGGCTGAAAGAAGAAAAAGTCATAAGAGGGAAAAGAGGACCCAAGAACCAAAAATAACTTCATTCATTTGAGTAGGAATCTTTTTTTAAATCTTTATTTCAAAATTGAAACATAATGCTATGTTTTGCTTCCAGGGAAACAACACAACTCAGAATTATTTACAGTAAAATCACAGGGAAACCTGACTCCATATCTACTTTTTAATGCCACTTTCTATAATTAATTGTTGTTCAGGTTGGTCTAAACCTATTTCACTGATGGATTTCATTTAGAAACATCGACTACATGGTGTGTTTTCATGGACACACACGTACATAGCTGTATTTTATTATAAAAGCTGTTTAGTTATGTTTGTCCTGTGTCAAATTCATCCTTCTATAAATGTGTGTATGTCATTTTTCCTCATCAATTGCAAGGTTCGTAAGATGGTTCATTAGATGAATGTAATTTCACAGCCTAAACCCTTGGTAGGTTGTTTTTATTTTATTTTACCTTTTTAAAAAATTGTTTTAATGTTTATTTATTTTTGACAGAGAGAGGGAGAAAACCAGGGAGGGGCAGAGAGGGAGAGAGAATCCGAAGCAGGCTCTGAGCAGTCAGCACAGAGCCCGACACAGGGCTCGAAACTATGAACTGTAAGATCATGACCCGAGCCAAAGTCAGACACTTAACTGACTGAGCCACCCAGGCACCCTGGTAGGTCATTTTTAAAAAGTATTCCAATATGACTGAGAAAAAAATATCACTTTATTTTCACCTTGTTGGAGTTTTTCTAGGTGCATCATATTCTTGCTTTTATTGTTTTGCCAATTTTTCATTTGAAGGAGTCCAGTTACTAATTTTAATTTTTTCTATTCTTCAAACAAGTAAAGTTTTGTTAGCATTTTTCAAGGTACCTGATCTCTTTTCTTTATTCACTCTTTTCTATAGCTCTTTGAAATCATTCTTACATAGTCAAAATTATCTGATATCCTATCATGCTTGAAAATGTATTAGGTTAGAATATATTTTCTGTGTGTTGAAATTACAACATTAGATTTAAGTTAGCTATTTTATTCTCTAGGAAATAAGTCAGTTTTTCACCCCACCCAACCAAATGGAGTATTATACTGAAATTTAGTTGGGATTGAAATTAAAATCTGTTCATTTCAACTCAACTAACAGAACATTTGAAATTTTAAAACCGGACTTGAAATCTGTGGTTTCTTGATAGCATGTTGCTACATATTGAGTTTTAATTTCTAATATTTTTTCTGGGGCACCCTTGGGTGGCTCAGTTGGTTAAGCATCAGACTTCAGCTCAGGTCATGTCCCAGCTCCTAAGTTTGAGCTGCTCCCTTGTTGGGCTCTGTGCTGACAGCTCACAGCTCAGAGCCTGAAGCCAGGTTCAAATTCTGTCCTCTCTCTCTGCCCCTCTCCTGCTCACTCAGTCTCTCCTTTGAAATAAATAAACATTAATTTTTTTGTTTGATAATGCTTCTTTGGAAGATTAAATTTTATGGTATGTCAATTTTGAATTTTCTGTATTAATTAGAAAATCTTACTTCTGGACCATCTGCAAGGAAGCAGGTGGTGGGAAACCAGAAACAATGCAGCCATTGTCCCCAAGCCCAAAGTCTAGAAGTTTGCTGTTCCAGGTTCCACCAGTGTGCCAAGACTGGCACCTCCAGCAGAAAACGTGCCATCTTTCTGCCCTGCTGGGTTTCTTGCAATGCACCAGGGAAGGTCCAGAATGGAAGGGAGGGCAGTGGCCCACAAGGGAGGATCCCATGAGCATCTGCACTGCATAGGGGTGAGGCCTCCTCCATGACTTCCTTCCGCCTCCTGGCTTCTGTGGTATTCTTACCTAAGGGGAATTTCCATCAGCAGTTTGCTCCCTGCAGAAAAAGACGACCTCTGAAGGGGGAGGGGAGGGGAGGAAGGAGTGATTCTTGTGTTTTGATTTTAGAATTTATGCATGTAGAGGTTATTAGCCTCAGAAAAATAAAGCAGTGTTTTTAAGACCATAGAATTATTGTTTTATAAGTATTGTTTGTAAATCATTACTTAGAAATGTTTAAAATGTTTTTACTTCTCTTTTATCCAATTTCATTGGTCTGAATTTTCAAACACTTTGAAAATTATATTGAAGCTGTTATACTTCATTCATTTATTTAAATGGGGATACCATATTTAATAAAGTTAAATTTTAAGTTTTGTTTTGCATTCTTTGGTACTTTAAAAAAATAAAATTAACTCAAGAACATTTGTTTGACTGGGACAAAATTTCATCTATCTTTCAAGACTTATGTTAAAAATAATGCAATTTTGACTTTTAACAATGTCCTTAACTTGATAATTTTTTGTGTGTTCTGCAAACTTTTGAAATAACTCAGAATTCTTTTTCAAAGTAGCTACGGAACTTTGTTTATTTTCACCCCTAATGAATACATCACTATTCCCTTTCCTTCTTTTCACCAGCTTGTACTGGAACTCACTTTTCTGCCACACACTATTGTCCAATGTACCCATTTCTCCAGTACTGGTCTTGACTTTATCATTTCAATATATACTACAAAAATATAGCAGAAAGTTTTATCTGTTGCATTCCACAACTTTAGCAAGCTAATACTCCGAACTACTCCATAAAATATGATTTCTTATTTCCTTTACTCTTAATTATTTGGAAGTGGACTTTTAATTTTTTAAATTTTATTAAATAAATAATAAAATTTAAAATTATTTCTAAATTAATTATTTATATTTAATGTAATGACAGAAAATTTAGTACTACAGAAAAGCAAAGGGAGGCAGAGAATAATTCCAATAGGGTAAAACTCCTAGTATCATATTTAGGAATGGTTCTCAACTATTTCCAGTTTTTTTTAAAAACCAGATTGTTGCAGGATTCTCGCTCAGAGAGTCGTGACACCGAGACTTTTCTTTCCAGGAAGCAACTTTATTTTGCCGGCACTGCTCAGTTGAGTTCGTACCCAAAAGAACTGAGCGGCCCACATCATATGGCATAGTTTTTTTAATACATTTTCTATTTCTTTGTCTCCCATATATGGTAATACACATAAAACATGCAGTCTAATTAAGTTGTTTCAGCTTACAGGAACATGGGGGATGTAAGCAGCTGGACTCATATCTAGGTGACCTTGAAGTCTTCTCTCCTCTCTTCTTCGATTTTTTCTTTCTCCTTAGGGAGGGGTTCCTACCACATTCCCCCCTTTGATGCTCGGACCCCTCTATTTTGGGTCAAAGAGCATCATCCTGGCTTAGAGGTTTATATTTCCATAACATCATTACATGAGCAGCTGTTTTTCTCTCAACTATAGTCTCAATGAGACTGGAGACCGATCGTATAATCAAGGGAGCCAAGCAGGGTACGATCAAACATCCTCCCAGAATTAGGAGGACAATACCTATGAGGGTTTTGAATCCTCCGAAAGATGAAAACTATCCTCCAAATAACTCTCTGGGGTTCCAACAATTCCAGGTTTGGACTGGGACATGAGCAACTTTTCTCATTCGATCTGTGATCTCCTCTATGACTTTTCCTTCATCATCTATCTGTAGGCAGCAGTTGCTCAAGTTGAATTTTCCACAAACACCACCCTCAGAAGCAAGCAGGTAATCTAAGGCCAGGCGATTTTGGTAGATTGCATTGCGCATTTTGGTTTGCTGCTTAGCAAGTAAATTAAGAGCCCTAGCAGTTTCATTGGTTATAATTTCTACAACTGCTTGTAGCCTAATTATGCGGTTTAGCATATAAATGGGGGTGTGGTAGCCCCAAGACCCATCCTTGGCCCATGTATTCGTTTGGGAGGCCATTCATTTTCCTTCCAGTTGCCAATTTGCAAGGCACGCTGCTTTCTTTGAACTTTCCTATCTCCATATATTTGAACTCCCAGATGTTCTCCTTCTGCAAGTGGGAGTAGGAAGAAGGATGGGCG
>NW_024081804.1:176583-179434 GCF_003009895.1 Hyaena hyaena | reverse complement strand
GGCATTCGATGGCAGCGTCTATGTTGTCCCAGGCCTCCCGGAGATGAGAGAAGTTGAACAAGGGGTGAGGATTTGGCTCATGGTGACCTGGGGACCCCCACCATTGGGTTTCCCAGGTGGTTGAATTATAAAACCTTTGGCCCAGGCATGTTAAGTTTCCGACAGGAATGGTGAACTTTTCCCCCCATCGGGCAAGACAGTTCTTCCCAATTATTGAGGTTTTCAGGAGTCAAACCCCGGCTGTAGAACTGAGGTAATTCGTTCCATCATAAGGCTCGAGGGGATCTAATTCTCTGGCTTCCCATGGCCATTGATCCCCCATGTAGGTCCCCCCACATACATAGCATAAAGAGATATTCAGAGTCTGGGCTATAGTCTCTGCCAGGGTCAGAAACAAATTTTTTGCTGTGACTGAAATGGGAGGGGGACTGCTTCTTATTTCCTCATAGAAGGGGTGAAAAACTTGGTGGGACGTGGCTGGATGGGTGGCAGTGATCTTCTTAAAATATAGTACAGTCCCTGGGTCTTTGTCTCTTCCATAAATTCGAATACCAATTCGAATGCCCCATTGCCATTTGTAGTCTTCTAAATTAATGATAGTAAAATTTACAGGGTTACAGGCTTTTGACTGACAATCTGATCTAGCAGCCTCCTTTTGAAGGAGAGCTGTTGCATCCTTTTTTTTCCAAGTGGCCCATGGAACACAGCTCCAACTAGGACATAGAAACTCAGGTGTATAGGCACATAAACCATTTTCCTCACACATGTATTTGTCATTGAGGCGATATTTTCGCTCCCAATTTAAGCCTCCACATGGTATATCAAGAGTTTTTGGACCCTCCATGACAAGTGCCCGTTTTTTCTGTATAACGGATGCTTCTGGGCCTAGACCAATAACTGCACACACATCAAACAGTACTGAACCGGACGTTTGGGGGTTGTAATTCGTGTCCGGCTAATTAAGGCCCCCTCTTCCTGGTAAGATCGGACTTCTAACCAATCTTTATTTGGGGAATACTGTGGGTCAAAGCAAGTGTATTGACTTCCCCAATGGCAGACGGAATAGGTGGTCTTGTTATGTATGCATGTCCCTTGTACCTTTCCCTGGCATGAGAAATGGGTATGGTACAATAGGGTCCAGGTGGTTCCTTGGCCTGACCTGGTTATGCGAATGCACGGATCACAAGATGAGAGATTCAGGTTTACAAGCGGAGTCCAAATTAAAAATAACCAACACCAACAAAACATCCTACCCACAAGAGAAAAGTGAGTGCTAACAAAAACCTTTCACCACATTTCCAGCTGGCTGGGGCAACCTCCGCCAATCCAATAGCAAGAAGTAAAGCAAAAATTGCAATAATAGTGAGAGACAAGGGGTGACAGTGCATTACAGTAAGCGGCAGATGTAAGAAATAAGGACAGTCTATTTATTTCTTTGGACCGGCGATTCCTCAAGCTTCTGCCGTGCGTAGATGAGTCAGCTTCCGGAGTGACTAAAGCAGGGCTGTAGTCTCCCTTTGGAGTCTCCTCCGTGGCAGCTCGCTTCTTCTGTATGGTCAGCTTACACGGTGTGGATGGATCAGGAATGCACTCCCAGTCCCCGGATGCCGGCTTCACTCTGCTGTGGTGAATCCAGGGACCCACCTCGGCTACTTTTACTGCAGTAGGGGTGGACAAAATGACAGTAAACGGGCCCCTCCACAGGTGTTTGAGTGGTTGGACATTCCACTCCTTTACCCATACAGCATCTCCTGGCTCAAAGGAGTGAGTATCTGTGGTCAGACTCACAGGCAATCGTTCTTTAACCCATCGGTGTAGAGTGGCTAGAGTAGAGCCCAGAGCCTGCATTTGCTGCCTTAGGGTTAAATTGCCTATCTCATTTAAGTCTCCCCTTATCCCCTTAACAATTGGGAGAGGGCGCCCATAAAGGATTTCATAAGGGGAAAGCCCCGTTTGCTTATTGGGGCTGCACCTGATTCTTAGCAACACCTGGTCCCAGTGCAGATGGGTCTCCTGGCACAGTTTACTTAATTGCAGCTTCAAGGTTCTGTTCATTCGTTCCACCTTTCCGGAGCTCTGGGGTCGGTGTGCCGTGTGTAACTTCCAGGTTATCTTTAGCCCCTTTGCCACCAGCTGCACCACCTCAGCTACAAACGCTGGCCCGTTATCTGAACCAATAGTGATAGGGATCCCAAATCGTGGGATAATTTCCTTCAGAAGGAGTCAGGCCACTTCATGTGCCTTTTCTGTTCGGGTAGGGAAAGCTTCCTCCCAGCCTGAGAAAGTACATACAAAGACCAACAGGTATTTACATCCCCGAACCCGGGGGAGCTCCGTGAAGTCCACCATCATATTTTCAAAGGGGGCTCCCCCAACGCTCTGTATTCCAGGGGCGGTCTTGGGCCCCTGACGTGGGTTGTTTCGGGCGCAGGTTTCACATTGCTCAGATACCACTTGGGCTATGCTGGAGAGCCAAGGGATGTAAAAATACCGGCTTAACATTGTTTCAAGGGCTGTCCGGCCGATGTGAATTTCCTGATGGAACTGCTTAACAAAGGCTGGAGCTAAGGCCTCAGGAATTGCTATTTGGCCGTCTTCAAATTTCCACCATCCCCTGGGAGGCAGTTGCCACTCTCAGTCTTAAACCAAGTACTTTCATGGTGTGAGTAATTAGGCTCCCACTCTGTCAGTGGGTTAGGGAACAGTGCAGCAGTTAGAGCCGCTGATTTTATGGCTCCTTTGGAAGCTGCCAGCTTTGCCTCTCGGTCAGCCTTTCGGTTTCCCAGTGCAGCTGTGGTGTCCCCCTTTGATGTCCCCAGCAATGCATGACTGCCACACTTTTAGGGGCCCA
>NW_024081804.1:171573-173962 GCF_003009895.1 Hyaena hyaena | reverse complement strand
TTTACCCATACAGCATCTCCTGGCTCAAAGGAGTGAGTATCTGTGGTCAGACTCACAGGCAATCGTTCTTTAACCCATCGGTGTAGAGTGGCTAGAGTAGAGCCCAGAGCCTGCATTTGCTGCCTTAGGGTTAAATTGCCTATCTCATTTAAGTCTCCCCTTATCCCCTTAACAATTGGGAGAGGGCGCCCATAAAGGATTTCATAAGGGGAAAGCCCCGTTTGCTTATTGGGGCTGCACCTGATTCTTAGCAACACCTGGTCCCAGTGCAGATGGGTCTCCTGGCACAGTTTACTTAATTGCAGCTTCAAGGTTCTGTTCATTCGTTCCACCTTTCCGGAGCTCTGGGGTCGGTGTGCCGTGTGTAACTTCCAGGTTATCTTTAGCCCCTTTGCCACCAGCTGCACCACCTCAGTTACAAACGCTGGCCCGTTATCTGAACCAATAGTGATAGGGATCCCAAATCGTGGGATAATTTCCTTCAGAAGGAGTCAGGCCACTTCATGTGCCTTTTCTGTTCGGGTAGGGAAAGCTTCCTCCCAGCCTGAGAAAGTACATACAAAGACCAACAGGTATTTACATCCCCGAACCCGGGGGAGCTCCGTGAAGTCCACCATCATATTTTCAAAGGGGGCTCCCCCAACGCTCTGTATTCCAGGGGCGGTCTTGGGCCCCTGACGTGGGTTGTTTCGGGCGCAGGTTTCACATTGCTCAGATACCACTTGGGCTATGCTGGAGAGCCAAGGGATGTAAAAATACCGGCTTAACATTGTTTCAAGGGCTGTCCGGCCGATGTGAATTTCCTGATGGAACTGCTTAACAAAGGCTGGAGCTAAGGCCTCAGGAATTGCTATTTGGCCGTCTTCAAATTTCCACCATCCCCTGGGAGGCAGTTGCCACTCTCAGTCTTAAACCAAGTACTTTCATGGTGTGAGTAATTAGGCTCCCACTCTGTCAGTGGGTTAGGGAACAGTGCAGCAGTTAGAGCCGCTGATTTTATGGCTCCTTTGGAAGCTGCCAGCTTTGCCTCTCGGTCAGCCTTTCGGTTTCCCAGTGCAGCTGTGGTGTCCCCCTTTGATGTCCCCAGCAATGCATGACTGCCACACTTTTAGGGGCCCATACGGCATCTAAGAGTTCAAGGATCTCATTACCATATTTTATGTCCTTTCCTCCTGAGTTTATTAGACACTTCTCCTTATATAAGGCCCCATGTACGTGGGGAGTGGTGAAGGTGTATTTAGAGTCTGTGTATATATTAACACGTATCCCTGCCGCCAGTTGGAGGCCTCGGGTTAAAGCAATTAGCTCTGCCTTTTGTGCTGAAGTACCCTTAGGCAGGGCCTCTGCATCAATGACAGAGTTTAGAGTCACCACAGAATATCCTGCAAGCCGTTCCCCCCTTTCTATAAAACTGCTACCATCAGTGAAATATTCAGCATCGGAGTCTTTGAGAGGCTGGTCCTGCAAGTCTGGTCGGCTGGAGAACACCTCATCCATGACTTCAGTGCAGTCATGGTTTGGCTGTCCTGGCCCGACAGGCAATAGGGTTGCAGGGTTCAGGGTCCATACTACTTCTAGGTGAATGTGCGGATTCTCACATAGCATTCCCTGCCTGATACCTGACCATCCTGGCGTTGGTGAGCCAGTATTGTCCTTTGTATTCCATTAATGTTAATACCGAATGTGGCACTCGAACTGTTAATTCCTGTCCCATAGATAACTTGTCAGCCTCAGACACTAAAAGTGCTGTGGCTGCTAGTGCCCATAGGCAGGGAGGCCAGCCTTGGGCCACAGAGTCAAGTTGCTTGGAGAGATACACCACTGGGCGATGCCATGATCCCAACATCTGAGTCAGTACTCCCACTGCAATACCAGTGCGCTCATGGACATACAGAAAAAAAGGCTTGGTCATGTCTGGGAGCCCTAAACCAGGCGCATTAGTAAGCGCGCGCTTTATTTCCTCGAAAGCCTTTTGCTGTACTGACTCCCATATCAGGGGTTCCCTTTCTCCCCACTTTGTAGCCTCATAGAGGGGTTTTGCCAGGACTGAAAAGTTAGGTATCCAGATCCTACAGAAACCTTCAGCCCCGAGAAACTCTCGAACCTGGCGACGGGTTGTGGGAGTTGGGATAAAGCCAACGGCCTGCTTTCTCTCTGGGCTGAGCTGACACTGCCCTTGAGATAAGTGGAAGCCAAGATATTTAACCCTTTCTTGACAGATCTGGGCCTTTTTTCTTGAGACCTTGTAGCCGGCTTTCCATAGGAGGGTAAGGAGCTGCCGAGTCCCTTCCATGCAACCCTCCCGGGACTTCCCAGCTAATAGCAAGTCATCCACGTACTGAAGCAGGACACAGTCATATTGATCTGCTGGGAAGGCTTCTAAGTCAGA
>NW_024081804.1:142230-166947 GCF_003009895.1 Hyaena hyaena | reverse complement strand
CTGCTTAGGACCTTGCTGAGAATCATCTGGTCGCTGGGGGCACTCACCTTTCCAGTGGCCCTCCTGACGGCACAAAGCACACTGATTCCAGCCTAGTTTCGATCTAGGGCGAGACACCCTCCCCGCTGCTCTCCTTTCTGGATTTGGCCCTTTCCCTGCGGGGCTTTCTTCTGGGGGTGTCTTGACCGCTCCGCCAAAGCGGCAGCTAATAAATCTGCCTGTTTTTGCATCTTTCGGCGTTCTTCCTTCCGTGCTGCCTGGTCACGGTTAATGAACACCTGGGTTGCTCCTTCTAGCAACTGACTGATATTCATGCCAGTGAAAGCTTCTAGTTTCTGCAGCTTGCGCCCAATATCTCCCTGGGCCCGGCCTACGAGAGCCGCATTACTCATCCTCTGGCTGGCGGGCGCTTCTGGATCAAAGGGAGTATAGAGACGGAATGCCTCACATAATCTCTCATAGAATTGGCTTGCGTTCTCCTCCGGCCCTTGGAGCACTTCTGATGTTTTACTCATATTTATGGCCTTTTCCCCCCATTCTTTACCCCATTTAGAAGAGCTTCTTGATATCGCTCAATCCTTGTAAGCCCTCCGTCTATACTTAAGTCATTTGGGTCCCATTTGGGGTCCTCCCCCGGGAAGAGAGCCCGTGCATAGGCTTGGGGGTCTAGTGTCCCAGCTGGTTCATTTTCCTCTAACCATTTTTTATCTGCCTGAATAATTCTGCTATTCTCCTCTGTATTGAAGATTGTTAAAAGAAGTTGGTGGCAGTCTGTCCAGGTGGGTTTGTGGGTCTGAATTATGGACTGCATTAAGTCAACCACAGCCTGGGGCTTCTCCGTATAGGAGGGGGTATGGTGCTTCCAATTCAGAAGATCCGTAGTGGTAAAGGGCTGGTACATGTAAATACGCTGGCCTCCTGATCATAATAGATAGGACCCCCTAATTTCCCTCAGCGGCATCTGTTGGGCTCCTCGGTGCGGCTGTAGGGAAGGGCTGCCTCTGTTGGCCTGAGTCTCTGGTCGCCGCCGTTCAGGAGGTGTATGGGGAGTTAAGACTGGTGGTTCGGGTGAGTCAGTCACACTTGGGGAGGTCGGTGGTGTGAGGGGTGGTAAGGCTTTGGGGCTGGGGGCAGACTCCGATGAGGCTTCCGCAGTTAGGGCTGAAGGAGACACAGGCGGCAGGGAGGGGTACATTGGGACATATGGTGGCGGGGTTTCCTCAGGTTCTCCTGACAGTATGGGCTTTTTAACCTCTGGCCGGTATTTGGAGGAAGCTGTGAGGCAAGCCAGGATTACTTTACAGCTCTCTTCAATACAGACTTTTAGCCAAGGAGGTCGGGACAGGACCAGGTCTTGCCAACAGTCAATATAAGGAAATTGGTTAGGGTGGCCTGCGTCCCCTGCAATGACTCTGAACACTCGGCCAACTAGTTCCTTATCAAGTGAGCCCTCAGGGGCCAGCCCACCCCAAAAGATGGCCAGTCAATTTCACAGAATGTCCAGAGCTTTTCAGGAGTTAATTTTACACCATAATTTCCTGAATATCCCTTTTTGAAATTCCTCAACATACACTCTAGGGGAGTCGGTTTCCTCTGCTTTCCACCCCTTTCCTCCCCCGAAGAGACGACTTTCACGCACAAGAAAGGGAAGGAAGATCAGGGAAGGAGGGGGACCAGTTTGGAAAGGACGCACACCCGCTTTGTCCGTTTCTGGCCGCTCTCCTCTCGGAGATATTTCAGGCTCCTCTTAGCATTGGCGGGTTCAGTTTCAATCCCTGACCCGGATCAGACTCCCGAGGAAGTCTGACGCCGCCTTAAGCCGTATGAGGTCGCCACGGAACCGCGGATCGGGACTCAACACTCGCTTCGGCCCTTGGTCAGGTCGAAACCTTCCCGTTGTCCGTCTCAGTCACACACATTCACACAAGGACTCCAGCCCATCGCCCTACATCCAGCGCCTTAGAGTTGCAGCTTCGTTCCTCTTCCCTTGTGGACTTACTAGTGTAACTCTGGGAGGTAATCAGGCTCCCCTTCTGCCTCTTAGGGGCAGGTCCACCAAAACGAACCCGGGTTCTTACCAGTCAGATGGGCGGCGCTCCTTAAGCTGGTTCCTGGGCCTCGGGTTCCGTTAGCGCACACAGGGCCCTTGCCCCGGCTCGCCGGGATAGGCTAGTCCCCTACAGATCAAGAGGTCCGCTGGCACCAGGTGAGGTCGCTTCTCCCGGTGCTCCGAGGCTCCGAGGCTCGTACCCTGGTGGCAAGGGAGGTGGCAATGCATCGCCTCCGAGTCCCGGGCGAGGCCCCCAGGTAATGTTGCAGGATTCTCGCTCAGAGAGTTGTGACACCGAGACTTTTCTTTCCAGGAAGCAACTTTATTTTGCCGGCACCGCTCAGTTGGGTTCATACCCAAAAGAACTGAGCGGCCCACATCATATGGCATAGGTTTTTTTAATACATTTTCTATTTCTTTGTCTCCCATATATGGTAATACACATAAACATTCAGTCTAATTAAGTTGTTTCAGCTTACAGGAACATGGGGGATGTAGGCAGCTGGACTCATATCTAGGTGACCTTGAAGTCTTCTCTTCTCTCTTCTTCAATTTTTTTCTTTCTCCTTAGGGAGGGGTTCCTACCACAAGATAAATATATACATATATATGTATATATATTTTGCCATGTTGACTTTATTTTTTAAAGGAAGTGTGTGTTAATGTAGAAACTTGAAAGAATAATCAATTCAAAAATTAGTAAATAAAAGTCCACCTCAGTGTCCTGAGTTGTGCAGTTACACCTTGCAACGTTGCATGTAGTTTCTTTCTATTCAGATATCTACTTAAGAAATGCCACAATGGTATGCTTCTATATGTGCTTCATTGTATATGTGCATATGTATTATATAGGTCATATAATGTTAATATTGTTAAATTTAGCCAGTAGCAGCATGCATTTGTTCAGTACATAATATATGCTAAGATAAAAATTTTAATTAAGAACGAATTTTTGAAGTGACAAATTTCTGAAAAATAGTAATGTAACAAAATAATGGAAAATTTCATTTGAAATAATATGGTGTCCTTTTTTTGGTCAATAATTTAATTTCTTGGAATCAAACACTTTTTAAAGGAACATGTGTGTTATGTTGCCTTAATTACTTAAAACTTTTGGAGCATCTTGAGGGAATAAATAGTAATTCTGAAGCATTTTTTTTCAGACCAATGAAGCTTATTTTGAGAATTAAAATCATTAAAAATTATATTATACAAATTATTATAAAATATTGAAAAGTTTCTCTAGGGGGTCCACTACTACTAAGCTCTTGCCATGCTAGTTGTTCTCAGTAAACCATCCCAGGAAAATATTCCTGAGGAAACAAGCCGGCTCCACCATCTTGTCTCCACCTCCCATCCTTGAGCATTGTTGGAAGGTGACCTAGCTGATGGAGGCCTACAGGGGTCAATCCTGCCTGCTTCTGTGCTCTTAAACCACTTGTGTTCTTTTCTGCGACCCTGGGAAACCTACCTGTTTTGTATTTATGTGTTTTTGTTATTATGTTTAGGATTTAGGTTTTTAAAACTTGAATTTGCAGCAACAGTGTAAAGAGTTCCCCTGTATAATACACACTTTAAATTATCTATTTTCCCCATTTATCTTTTACCTTCTTCCTTAAGTTTGGCTTTACAAATGTGGCCTAAAGAGAGCTTTGGATTTAACATAAAACAATATGAAAATATCTTTGCACTAATTCTATGGCTACAGAAATCATCTGTAGGCAAATTTCTTTATGTGCCGTCTTTTCAAAACCAATTGTTTTGTATTGTTCTTAATATATTTGTCAAGATACTTTTCAGTAAGTGATGGTAGAATTATTATTTTTTTATTTAATGAGACTCCTATTATAAGAATACCGAGAGTTTTCATTTGATTCCATTACTCTTATCACTTTTCTATGAACTCTCTCTGCTCACAAAGGGAAGAAACAAGAGCTTCTTGGAGCAATTCTGACAAAGTGCCACTTGTTTTATCTTAAAAGATCATGTGGATTTTCCAACAACATATCAGTATATAGTTGTTTGTTCAGTTGTGTGTGTGTGTGTGTGTGTGTGTGTGTGTGTACAGGAAATCGAGTTTTGTGAGTTTTTTAAAGTAACCTCTATGCTTAACATGGGGCTCAAACTCACAACCCCAAGATTAAGAGTTGCATGCTCTACCAACTGAGCCAGCCACACACCCTGAATATCAAGTTTTTAATACAATTTTCTCTCTCTCTCATCTATATCTCCTTTTTCCAAGGGATACAAAGCATATTTATGCATCATCTTCAGATTTACATACTTGTAGTTTGAACAATATGATACAGCTTTTCTCTTTGTAGTTTTCAACTTCAACCTATATGAAGCTGTCTTAAAATTTGCTGTCCCTTTATCCAGTCACTGAAGGTACTTTCTTGTATGTGAGTAGAAATCTTAATCTCTAGTATGTCACTCTTTACCCTCTACTTGCTTGTATACCCTGTCTAGTTCACCACTTCCTCTATCAGTTAGACATCCTTAGAAAATTTTTCTTATCAACAAAGTAATTATCATCTCAATTATAATTTAACCTTATAATTTAGCTCTTTCTTCATTTTTGGGTATTTTGTTTTCTCCAGTGGTTCTGCTCGACTCTGTTATATCCCTCCGGCAAGGCAATGGTTCTCCTGAGTGTTCATTAGCATAATCTGAGGGCTTGTTAAATCACAGAATGAAACCTCCAATCCAGGTTTCTAATTTACTAGGTCTGCTCTGGGGCCTGAGAATTTGTTTCTTACAATGCCAGGGTTGATCTGAGCATCAAACTCTGAGAGAAGTAATAGTGCAACCAGTGTGAATGGAGGTGCACTAACTGGGATAGAGAAAATCACTGAAATGTACCAAATATGAGAGTGCAGGGGCACCTGGGTGGCTCAGTTGGTTAACCTTCTGACCTCGGCTCAGGTCATGATCTCATGGTTCATGAGTTCAAGCCCTACCTCAGGCTCTGTGCTGACAGCTCAGAGCCTGGAGCCTGGAGCCTGTTCCAGATTCCGTGTTTCTCTCTCTCTCTGTGCCCTTCCCCTGTTCATTCTCTGTCTCTCTGTCTCTCTCTCAAAAACAGGGAAACATAAAAAAAATCAAATATGAGTGCAGAACTGAAGCTCCATCTAATATGTAAATGAGCACTTTACATACTCAGACTCTATCAAGGCAAACTTGGGAGGGGAGTGTGATAAACTCACTTCCTGAAGGAAAGGACTTGTTCAAGATCCCACATAAATTTAGTTAAAATTAGGATTCTATCTAGATATGTGTCCCTGACAAGTACAACCTTAAGCAGGATGCTAAACCTTTGTTACTATAAGTGAGCTTTGTGAACAAACACATTGGTATCAGCTGGAGTCTTGTTAGAAATGCAAATATCATCTCAGACCTACTAAATCAGAATCCAAATGGCAGGGTACCTGGGTGGCTCAGTCAGTTAAGCATCCGGCTCCCAATCAGATCACGATCTCTTGGTTCGTGGGTTCGAGCCCTGTGTCGGGTTCTGTGCTGCCTGCTAGCTCAGAGCCTGGAATCTGCTTTGGATTCTGTATCTTCCTCTTTCTCTGAGACCCTCCCCTGCTCGTCTTCTCTCTCTCTCTCTCTCTCTCTCTCTCTCTCAAATAAATAAAACATTTAAAAGAATTAAAAACAAAACAAATGATTCCTATGCTCCTTATAGCTTGAAAAGCACTGGACTAGGTTCTACTTCAAATCTCAAGTCCCTGAAGCAGAGCTCAGCTCAGACAACATTTAGATAGCTAATGCTTTGTGGTTATTTTGTAAATCAGCTGCTGTTTAAGATTTGTTTGGGATTATTACCCAGGTGTGGCACCCTTCCAAGTAGGGATTTAACAAGCATGCCCTAAAGGTATACTATCTTCCCCTCCTCAGAACACCTTCTAACAGAGAAGATATATCCCACAAGTTGCCTGGTGGGGACACTCACAAATTCTGGGATTGGCATAGATCCAAAGATAGTTACAGTATTGCAGCTGTTAGTCTCTTCTGACACGATTGCTTTAATGCAGGACTGGATGTGATCCAAACCCAACGGCACTGGAACTACAAGCTCAGTTTTGTGACGGTTTCTGATGCAGTAACATTTAAGAAGATTGACATTAGCAGGTGAACATAGCTTTCCCCTGAGGCTTATCTGGGGAGTTAAAAAAGAAGCAGGTGAATGTTTTTATATGCTTGAAAAACACTGATCCTGGAGGAGTTGTAGCCCCTCCCAGAAAGTATTGTTGCAGAGTAAGCTGGAAATCATTTCTATTTGCAGTCAAGAAGATTATTCATTCTATTAGTCTAAGGAGAACCCAACTAAGTTTCCAGGTAAGGGAGGGAGAAAGTAACATTGATGCAGAATCTTAAAACATGGGGTTTATAGCGATTCTGTATCTCCCTCTTTCTCTGCTCTCCTTCCCTCCCTCTCTCCCTCCCTCCTTCTCTCTCTCCCTCCCTCTCGCTCTCTCTCAAAAGTAAATAGACATTAAAAAAAAAAAAAGGCATGAGCTTTATAGCAACAGGCAACCTGCAGGGTCAATTTCTCCAAGTCAATATGTGGTTAAAGAGCTCCAGCCAGAGAGATGAGCTGAATACCAAGGTAAGTGAATAGCCTAGGATGTGATCAACAACCTTTATATTCTGCCCTGGTCCTGTGAGTGGGTCAGAAGGACGGTTCAAGGGTTGCTTCATGCTTTGCATTTCTAAGTGGCCAGTGCAGAAAAGGGCACAGTCATTCAGGCCAACTCACCTCAGTTCTCCTTGGTCCATTAAAACAACTGTGCTTTTGAACAGAATTTAGGATTGTAGGGGGTTGCATATAACAGATTGTGTGAATATAACCAGTGTGAGCCAGCATCTATAGAATACTTTACTGGTGACTATTCTTCTTGCTTTCCATGGAATATTCCATTTTAAAGGTAAAAATGTCATAGAAAGAGGCTTATACAGGCTCATAACCAAGTGAAGGAAGATCCCTGGCTTTCTCATAACTATTGGGTAGCCCTTCTTTTTTTTTTTTTCCCCCAGTGTGGGGAGGAACAGTTTGCAGAATTTATTGAAGATCTTCATAAAGTATGAAACAGTAAAGCAAAACAAAACAAAAACAATGACATAAATGCAAAGCAAGACTTTTCATCAAACCTTCTCTGATATTTCTTATTATGAGTACTAGGATATTTCCAAGCCTACTTAGGACACATTTGTTAAAACATTAACAATTGTGGTACATGGAGGGAAATGTCTCCTCATAAAAAAGATTTATTACCTTCTTTCTCCATCCTTTCCCAATCTTATTTAAAAGTTTTTTTTTTATGTTTTATTTATTTGAGAGAGAGAGAGAGAGAGAGAGAGAGAGAGAGACAGCATGAACAGGGGAGGGTAAGAGAGAGAGGGAGAAACAGAATCCAAGGCAGGCTCCAGGCTCTGAACTAGCTGTCAGCACAGAGCCCGATGCGGGGCTCGAACCCACGAACCATGAGTTCATGACCTGAGCCGATGTCAGACGCTCAACTGACTGAGCCATCCAGGTGCCCTCATCCCTTCCCAATCGTGGTGTCATCTTCCAATGGAGATGAATCCTCCATGCTGGTCTTTATATTTTTATCCCCTGTGATTACATTTATAAGCTATACAGTTTATAGAGTTTACTTGCTCTTAACTGCCTGTTTTATTGGTTTCTTTTTTTTACTTCATATAGGTGTACAGCATTTTATTATGCCTCACAGACACTGCATTTTTTAAAAGTTTATTTTATTTACTTATTTATTTTTAATGTTTATTTATTTACTTGAGGGAGACAGTGTGAGCTGGGGAGGGGCAGGGAGAGAGGGAGATAGGAATCTGTCAGTACAGAGCCTGATGTGGGGATCAAATTCATGAACTGTGTGATCATGACCTGAGCCAAAATCAAAAGTTGGATGCTTAACCAACTGAGCCACCCAGGTGCCTCTATTTATTTAAAATTTTTTTAGTAATCTACATCCCTGGGGCTCAAACTCACAACCCTAAGATCATGAGTCACATGTTCTTCTGACTAAGCCAGCCAGGAGCCCCAAACACTGCATTTTTTACAGTATGAATGTTTACAACATTCCTGAATCAACCAAGTGTACCTGTGCCATTTTTCTAACAGCACTCACTTACTTCTTGTTTCTGTATCACATCCACAATATTTTAAACTTTTAAATGTATTTGTTACAAAGATTTATAACAGTGATCATGACTCACCAAAAGCTAAGATGATGGGTAGCAATTTTTAGCAATAAAGTATCTTTAAATTAAGATATGTTATTTTCTAAAATTTTTAATGCATTATTTATTTTTGAGAGAGAGCGAGAGCGAGAGAGTGAGCAGGAGAGGGACAAAGAAAGAGGGAGACCCAGAATCCAAAGCCGGCTCTGAGCTGTAGGCATAAGTCTGACGTGGGGCTCAAACCCACAAATTGTAAGATCATGACCTGGACCAGTCAGACACTTAACTGACTGAGCCACCCAGGTGCCCCTGTTCTTTCCTTCTTTTTAAGATATAATGCTGTTGCACACTTAATAAACTATGGTAAAGTTGGAGCGGCTGGGTGGCTTAGTCGGTTAAGCGTCCGACTTTCGCTTAGGTCATGATCTCACGGTTCGTGGGTTCGAGCCCCACGTTGGGCTCTGTGCTGACTGCCAGCTCAGAGCCTGGAGCCTGTTTCAGAGTCTGTGACTCCCTCTCTCTCTGACCCTCCCCTGCTCACGCTGTCTCTCTCTCTCTCTCTCCTAGAAAAAAAAAAAAAAAAAAAAACATTAAAAAAAAATAAACTATGGTAAAACAATAGAGTGTAACCATAACTTGTATAGGTACTGGAAAACCAAAACATTCATTTGACTCCTTTTATTGCAGTAGTCTGGAACGGAACCCACAATATCTCCAGAATATGGCTGTGTTATATTTACAGTATTTATCTATGTTGTATGTAGTTCTGGTTGTTCGTTTTTATCTCCAGATAGTATTCTATCATTATCTATCTATATCTATCACTACTATATATCTAATACCAACACTTGTGCATATTTGTGTACATTAAATATATGTACATATGTATGAGTGATACCATTTTATAGACCCTTACACTTAAAAGTAGGAGTAGGCCAGATCCTTATACTCATCAATGTGAAAAGTGATAAATGACTATTGTCACTTGATATGTGTATGTCTAGCTAGAGGTTTGGGTGGGGAGTGAGGGACTAAGACCTCTGGTTTAGCTGTATTTATATTCTTACTACTTAAATTCAAATTTCAGTGGTGCCTGGGTGGCTCAGTCACCACGGACCTAACTGTCAGACTTTAGCTCAGTTCATGATCTCATGGTTCATGGGTTCAAGCCCTGCATTGGCCTCTGTGCTGACAGCTTGGAGCCTAGAGCCTGGTTTAGAATCTATTTCTCTCTCAGAGTGCCTGGGTAGCTCAGTCGGTTAAGTGTCCAACTTCAGCTCAGGTCATGATCTCACAGTTTGTGGGGCTCTGTGGGTTCGAGGCCCGCGTCAGGCTCTGTGCTGACAGCTCAGAGCCTGGAGCCTGTTTCAGATTCTGTGTCTCCCTCTCTCTCTGACCCTCCCATGCTCATGCTGCCTCTCTCTCTCTCAGATATAAATAAGAAACATTAAAAACTTTTAAAAAGAATCTGTTTCTCCCTTTCTCTCTCTGCCCCTCCCCTGCTTGTGCACTCATACTCTCTCTCTCTGTCTCTCTCAAAAATAAACAACAACAAAAAAATTTAATTCCATTAACTAGTTCTAATTCTTTATTGCACTGTGAACACAATAAGGGCAAAATGTGATTATTTCCTTTATTGACTTAAATGAAATTGTGTATGAAGTCTTGCACTGAAGTTATTCAGGATTGAGGCAGGAAAAGTTACAATTTCAGCCATTTATTTATTTATTTATGTATTTATTATTTAGGCCTATGCTACCATGGTATTTGTGTTAGTCGTTAAGTTTATAAAGAGCTCCTGGGAGAAAGTATATTTTCAGTGTTTTATGTCAATCACAGATAAAGCATCTGTATACCTTCTGATTTTGTAATTCATGAATTCTCAAAATTAGGATTGCAAGCCTTCCTTATGTACCCCCCCATACTCTACTACTTCAACACTCCCCTTCCTCTTTTATAATTTCTGCAAGTGTCCCATTCCATAGAGTTTTCAGTATCATTCTCTTGGCAAATTCTTCTTTTGTGTATGAATTTTCCCAAATAATTTAAAAGGTTGAGAAATTGAAAACTGCAATACCAGTGAAAGTGATGGTAGCTCAAAACATGACAAACCAAATATGGCAAAATATTTATAATTAGTGAGTTGCCATTTCTAAATACTATGTAAATTTGCTTCAAAATAACAACAGTAGCCATTTGTTTAAAATAAAAAAATAAGATTTATGTATATATTTACTTATATATGCATATAATTCCTCCAGAAGATACATAGACACTGATAACACAGGTGATTCTGTGTGTCTTGTAGTGGCAGCATGGGGATCATGGCAAATGAAGAGGGGTCCAGCCAGAGTGTCTGTATTATTTACCATCCAAAATAGCATACCTCTGAGAGGAAGAAGGGACTATTCATCACAACAGGACGTGGTTGTAAACAAAGTCTTCACCAGGCAAATACAGTTATATGGTCATCAGGGATGGAAGGCAGACTTTCCATTATATGTCATTTTGTATATTTTGATTTTTCAACAGGTAAATATATTAGCCATTCAAATTCATAAATAAAAAATAGGCATGGGGAAAGGTGTTTAGAAACCAAGGTCTCAGTGCTATTAATATTGCTTTTAGATCCTTTCAGATAAAAATATATAGATATCGGGGCACCTAGGTGGCTTAGTCAGTTAAGTACCCGACTCTTGTTTTAAGCTCAGGTTCATGATTTAAGCCCATGATATGTGAGATAGAGCCCTGTATCAGGCTCTGTACTGAGAGTGTGAAGCCTGCTTGGGATTCTCTTTCTCCTCCTCTCTCTGCCTCTTCCTCTGCTTCTGTGCTTTCTCTCTCAAAATAAATAAACTTTAAAAAATATGTAGTTGTGTATAACTCTGTTAGTCCCCAATTTATAATGGTTCAACTTAATGATTTTTCAGGTTTACAATGGTGCAAATGTACCATTTGGAAGAAAATGCCTCATGTTTTAAAAAGTATAATCTCCATGGTTTGTTGTTGTTGTTGTTTTCCAGAGAGCAATTTTTCTTCAGTCTTTAAAGAGTTAGCTCCTCACATGGACTTTGGTGGAGGTTGTGGGGCAGCACCGGCTGGTCTCAATCTGGGGGTTGGGGGCAGTTGGAGGCTCAATTTTGGTTTTTAAAAAATATAATTTATTGTCAAATTGGTTTACATACAACACCCAGTACTCATCCCAACAAATTCCCTCCTCAATGTCCATCACCCACTTTCCCCTCTCCCCCACCCCCATCAACCCTCAGTGTTTTCTCTGTATTTAAGAGTCTCCTATGGTTTGCCTCCCTACCTCTCTGTAACTATTCCTTCCCCCCACCCCGGGAGGCTCAGTTGTTTGAGCATCTAACACTTGATTTTGGCTCAGGTCATGATCTCATGGTTCAGGAGATGGACCCTCGTGTCCAGCTCTGGGCTGAGCATGGAACTTGCTCTCCTCTCTCCCTCTGCCCCTCTCCCATGCACACATACATTCTCTCTCTCCCTCTCTAATAGAAAAATAGGAAAGAAAAATTTAATCTGGGTGGGGGTGTTTGGTCCTTTTGTGCTTCATCAGAGCTATTCCTGCCCACCTTGTGGTGAATGACACAACTCACACAGTAATGTAGCTTCTCATTAAGCTTGGGAAGCACATAGGCAACTAAGATACTCACTTTGGAAGTGTCCCTGACAGCAGTGGCCTCTACTATGTTATAAATAAGAGGAACTTTTTTTAAAAAAAAAGGTTTATTTATTTTTGAAAGAGTATGCATGTGAGTGGGGGAGGGGAAGAGAGAAAGATAAAACATTTGAAGGGGGCTATGTGCTGAGAGCCGGATGTGGGCTGGAATTCATGAACCATGAGATTATGACCTGAACTGACAGAGCCACCCAGGCACCCCCCACATAAAAGGAACCTCTTAATGGCCCTGTCCTTGGGCACGCAGTGGACACAGTTGGTGCCAAAAATAGGCTACATGTGACACTTTGCAACATGTCCATTATTCCTCCTTTTCTTGGCCATCTTGGAAGCAAGGGCCCAAGAGAACAATACTTCAGATTTATTTATTTATTAAATCTTTTCTCAGGCTAGTTATCTGAGGCATGATACTCTGTCTTGATGCTGGACAGTAGCAGGGAGCTACAGCTGCCAGCCAGCTATGTATTCTATACCCATGCAACCATTATATTTTTCACTTTTATGTTAGTATTCAATAAATTACACGGGATATTCAACATTTTATTACAAAATAGGCTTTGTGTTTGATGATTTTGCCCAACTGTAGACTAATGTAAGAGTTCTGAACACATTTAAGGTAGGCTAGGCTAAAATATGTTTTGTAGGTTAGGTATATTAAAATTCTTTTACTTATAATATTTTTAACTCAGGTTTATCAGGAGATAACTTCATCATAAGTTGAGGAAGATCTGTATATAGGTATATAGATATATAAAATTGTGTGTGTGCATGTATTTTTCACATGTATTTATAATGATACTTGCAATCCCAATCTAGTCACACAGGGTTTGACTTGTCTTCCTTTATTCCCTACCTGTATCACTTTCCTCCACAATGAGAACCCACTTTCCCAGAGTCTCCCTTGTTTTGTCTTCTCCTCTCCTCTCTTTTCCCCTCCCGTTGTTCCATCTTCTGTTCTTCCTTCCTTCCCATTGGTTGACAGACAGAGGAACACAATGTGGGCATCATAGGTTTAATATCAAACTTTCAGGCCACATGGGTGGCTCAGTTGGTTAAGTGTCGACTTTGGCTCAGGTCATGATCTCGTGGTTCATGGGTTCGAGCCCCACGTGGGGCTCTGTGCTGACAGCTAGCTCAGAGCCTGGAGCCTGTCTTCAGATTCTGTATCTCCCTCTCTCTGACTCTCAAAAATAAATTAAAAAATTAAAAAAAATTAAAAAAATCAAACTTTCAAAAATGTCACAGAAAATACAAGCAGTGTTCTAGAAAGAGAAAAAGGGCTCTTGATCTCAGACGATGAGGAATACTTATAAGCACACAGGGCCTGAAGTGACAGTGACTCAGGAAAGCTATCGGGTCCCTGTCAAGTGGGTGTGCCCTCATGAGTGTTGCAGCTTGTCTGCCTGCGCCTTAGGTGACAGAAGAAGCCCAGGGCCCTGGCCAACCCTAGACAACTTTCCATGGGGCTGCCACACAGTTTCCTATGAAAGGCATATATGCATTTTTTTTCCAAGATGGGTCCAATATTTCTTTTCCTGTGGAATAGTGAACATGAGGTCAGAGTCCATGTAATGCTTTTTATGTTAGTAACCACTCTCTGCAACAGGAGAAAAATACATGTTTTCAAGTATAATTGAATAAAAGAGGTAACAAATTATATTGTTATATTGTTTTACTTAAGGGGGCAAAGGATATTTTTCTTTCATTCTGCTTATGTCCTCACTTTAAATTCTCAGAAGATATCTCCAGAAATCTCTGAATCTGCATCCTGTTCCATCTTTACATTATTAGAAATGAAGGTTTCTAATTTAAGATTTTATTTAATTTCCAGGTAGCTAACACAGTGTAATATTAGTTTCAGGTGCACAATACAGTGATTCAACACTTCCATATATCATCCAGTGCTCATTTCAAGTGGACTCCTCAGTCCCCATCATCTATTTTACCCATCCCCCCATGCACCCACCTCTCATCTGGTAACCATCAGTTTCCTGTCTATAGTTAAAAGTCTGTTTCTTGCTTTGTCTCTCTTTCTCTCTTATTTTTTCCCTTTGTTCGCTTGTTTTGTTTCTTAAATTCCACTGTGAATGAAATCTTATCGTATTTGTATTTCTCTGACTTGTTTCGCCTAGCATTATACTTTCTAGGTCTATCTATATCATTGCAAATGGCACGATTTCATTATTTTTTTCTTAATGTGTGTTTATTTTTGAGAGATGGAGAACATGAGCAGTGGAGGGACAGAGAGAGATGTGCTGACAACAGAGATGGTGACCTGAGCTGAAGTCAGATGCTTAACTTACTGAGCCACCCAGGCACCCTAAGACTTCATTATTTTTTATTTTTGAGAAATATTCTATTATATACATATACCACTTCTTCTTTATTCATTCATCAGTCAAGAGACACATAGTCAATAATTTGGCTATTGTACATAATTTTGCATATACTTCGGGGTGCATATATCCCTTTGAATTATATTTTGGTATTAAATACCTGGTAGTGTAATTACTGGGTTGTAGAGTAGTTCTACTTTTAACTTTTTGAGGAAACTCCATACTGTTTTCCAGAGCGGATGTACCAGTTTGCATTCCCAGGAGAAAACAGTGCAAGAGGGTTTCCCTTTCTCTACATCCTTGCCAATACCTGTTGTTTCCTGTGTCTGTGATTTTAGTTATTCTGACCAGTGTGAGGTGATCTCTCATTGTAGTCTTGATTTGCATTTCCCTCATGATGAGTGATGTTGAGCATCTTTTCATCTGTTGGCCATTTAAATATACATAAATTGTAATTCTCAAGTATAAAAGAATTAAGCACTAAATGGAACTCAAATACATTAAAAAACTGTTGAAATTTAAATGGAAAATATTACATTACCAATATCATAAAGTATTTTCCAAAGAACATTCCATGGAGTAAGGTACATTAAATATTTTATAATGATTAAGTCTAGAATATTTTTTACTTACATTCTTGTTCATATAGTTTAAAACTCTAGAGCACTGACTGAATGAGAAGACCATTTAAAAATAAATAGTAGAGGAGCACATGGGTGACTCAGTTAAGTGTCCAACGCTTGAGTTTGGTTCAGGTAATGATCTCAGTGTTCCTTTGTTGGAGCCCTACTTTGGGCTCTGTGCTAATACAGAGCCTGCTTGGGATTCTCTCTCTGTTCTTCTCTCTGTCTCTCCTCCTCCCTCACTTGTGCATGAATTCTCTATCTCTCTCAAAATAAACAATGTAAAAATATTCTTTATAATAAATAATAGATTGTGGTATATGCCTTCTTTTTTATTTAGAAAAATTTTTTAAGATATTTATTTATTTTGAGAGAGAGAGCAAGAAAAAATGAACAGAGGAAGTGGAGAATAAAAGGAGAGACAGAGAATCCAAAGCAGGCTCCATGTCATCAGTGCAAGCCTAACATGTGGCTTGATCTCACAAACTGTAAAATCATGACCTGAGCTAAAACTATGATGCTTAGTTGACTGAGCCACCCAGGGGCCTCACAGTTTTTTGTTATTTTGTTTTTTAAAGTAATGTCTACGCTGAAGGTGGGGCTCAAATTTACAACCAGGAGATAAGAGAGTCATATGCTCTACTGAACCTAGCCAGCCAGGTACCCCTGGGGTATATGTAGTTTTAAGGATAAAAGGAATATGGACTCTGTGCTTTGATTTGCAAACAATGTTCTTATGGAGGTAGTCCTTAGAGTTTCCATTAGCCTTGAATGACAAGATTCTTTAAGTATCCTGTGAAAAAGAGAAAAGCATTTTACTAATGGGAGGTTTCCAATTTTATCTGGGTTGGATCTTATAGATGTCTCCAGGTAATTCCATTTAGTAACAGCAGTTCAATATAAGGTGGCCAAAAGGAATCACTAATTTTGACATGGATCTTGTGGAACATCAAATAATCTATTTATGTGAATCTTTAATATTTCACGTAGTGCTATCAGCTATGCAGTTGATTCTTTTTTAAAAAATTAATTAATCTTTTAGAAAGAGTGTGAGAGGGCAGAGAGAGAGGGAGAGAGAGAAGCTTAAGCAGGCTCCATGGTCAGTGTGAAGCCAAATATGGGGCTTGATCTCAGGACCCTGAAATCATGACCTGAGTCAAAATCAAGGGTTGGATGCCTAAATGACTGAGCCACCCAGAGGCCCCCAGTTGATTCTTTCTCTTTTAAAATTTGTTTATTTATTTTTTAGTGATTTCTACACCCAGCATGGGGCTTGCATGCCCCAAGAGTAAGAGTTGCACGCTCTTCCAAATGAGCCAGACTATTGCCTCTATACAGTTGATTTTTGAAATTTTTTTTTCTTTTTGCTGTTTCTACCAGGTAGAGGGAAATGGTCTAATAGATACCCAAAGTAATCAAAAGTTTCTCTTTTGTTTGAGGCATTAAAAATTTTTTAATGTTTATTTATTTTTGAAAGACAGAGAGACAGAGCATGAGCAGGGGTGGGGCAGAGAAAGAGGGAGACACAGAATCTGAAGCAGGCTCCCGGCTCCAAGCTATCAGGACAGAGTCTGCACAGGACTCAAACTCATGAACTGCAAGATCATGACCTGAGCCAAAGTCAGCTGCCTAACCTCTTAACCTACTGAGCTACCCAGGTGCCCAGGCTTTTTTTTTTTTTTTTTTTTAAGTAGGTTCTATGCCCAACCTGGCGCTTGAACTCATGACTCTGAGGTTACAAGTCACATACTGAGCCAGCAACACACTCTTCTTTTAACCGTTTTTGTTTTCAGCTTATTAAGCTCTCAATTCCGAAAATGCCACTATGTGATGCTTAAATCCATTGTGTGCTACATGAAGAGATTCAGTATCTGTTGTTGTTTATCCAACCCTTTATTCTCTTTCCAAGTCTCCCTTTAACTTTTCATTCTTCAAGTAAATGGTAAGCAATATCATTTCAAGATCATGTGTCAATTTTTGGTACTCTTCCTTATGTTACCAGAATATCTTCATTCAGTGGAATTATTTCAGGAGTTTCTGCCATTAACTAAGTTCAGTGGTCAAATATTTGACCTGCATAACTAATAATGTTGTTGGAGGATTTGAATCAGTGACTATCTGCATTCCAAGTGATAATGTATTCTAACATTATTTCATTATCATTCCATGTTCCTTCATATTATTTTTGACCCAATGTGGTGCTCAAACTCACAACCCTAAGATCAAGAGTAGCATGTTCTACCAACCAAGCCAGCCAGGTGCCCCTCTTCACATTCTTTAGCAAGTTCTTCTTAAGCATCTTTTTAAAAAAAAAATGCTTATTTATTTATTTTGAGAGAGAGAGAGAGAAAGTACAAGTGGGGGAGAGGCAGAGAAAGAAGAGAGAGAATCTCAAGCAGACTCTGCATTATCAGCAGAGAGACCAAAATGGGGCTCGATTTCATGAACCATAAGATCATGACCTGAGCCGAGATCAAGAGTCAGGCATTCAACTGACTGAACCACCCAGGAGCCCCATATTCTTCTTAGGCATCTTAACATCTTCCACATTGGTGGTACTGTCTGGATCTAGATCTTGCCAATTCACTGGCATGTGCTTGTAATCTTCTTAGCCTTATGAAGAAAATAATAATGATAATAAAAAAGGTATTGGACTTGAGCAAGTCACTTAAACTATCTGTGCATCAGTTTCCTTGCTCTTTTCAGAGAATGTTCTGGAAAATAAAGAAGCTCGGATTAAAAACAACAACAACAAAAACACGTTTTGAGTACTTGAAGGGAACCCCACAAGTTAACCAGTTCTTTTGTCTTTCTCTCCTAACCAATGGGTTTCTGGACCAGGTGTTGGTATGGGAGGCAGAGAAGAGTGGTACTCAAGGCTGGCTAAATATTGGGTATTAAGTTTTCTGCACACAATTCCAATGTGTGGGAGTTTTCCCCCGATACCATCAAGGAATTCTTGGACACCAGCTGGATGACCTATAATTCAACTCCATTCTGACACTATCTACCCTCAGATAGCATCAGATTCCACAGGTTAATGATTCAGACCTAGAAAACTGCCCCCTCATTCATATGCCAGTTGC
This sequence comes from Hyaena hyaena, assembly GCF_003009895.1. Taxonomy (NCBI): domain Eukaryota; kingdom Metazoa; phylum Chordata; class Mammalia; order Carnivora; family Hyaenidae; genus Hyaena; species Hyaena hyaena. Next base: position 148,948 of record NW_024081804.1, on the reverse strand, counting down.
CAAATTCAGGTTGTTACCAGTACTTCTGACCAACTGGCTGAAAAACAGATTCCTATGGGCCTCCTCCTTAGGTTGGATTAATTTGCTAGATTGACTCATAGGACTCAAGAAACCAGTTTATTCACTAAATTACCAGTTTATTACAAAAGATATAAAGAATAGGAATCAATAGCCATATGGAAAGATACACATGGCAAAGTCCCAGACAAAAGAACTTGTTTCTCCACGGAGTTTGGGTCCAGCACGTGGCCCATCGAACCATTGTTTCAGCAACCTGGAAGTTCTCCTAAACCTAACTTTCTGGGATTTTTATGGAGGTTTTATTACATAGGAGTGGTTGATTGGATCAATTTACAATGGTTAATAATTTAATCTTAAGCCCTTTTCCCCTCTTGCAGAGTCAGGCAGACAGGACTGAAAATTCCAACCCTCTAACCACATGATTCTCCTGACAACCAAACCAGATCCCTTCCTTCCTGGCCTTCTAATGTTACCTAATTAACATAACAAAGGTAATTTTGGCACTCTTTTACAAGAAATTCCAAGAATTTTAGGAGTTCTGTTCCAGAAAGGAAGATGAAGACCAAATATATATATATATATATATAAAATTATAAATTACAGTATTACAGGTAGCAAGTACCCCAAAGGTAAGAGTCTCACCTTTAGGGCTGCAGCTCAATGTTCTGTGGGCCATGAGTCAGCCTTGGTAGTAAATTTCAACCATTATGGTATTCTCCCCAGACTATCTCTTACCACCACAGAACTACTGCAGCTGCTGCTTTTTTTTTTTTTTTTTTTTTTTAGATTTGCCTGGTGACACTCCTCTCCTAAGCTTACTAATACTGTACTTAGTTTCTGTCTTTACTAGCAATGAGGTCACATATACCAAATGATTTCCAATTTATTTCAGTTTTTGTTTTTTTTCTTTTAGTATAATGTGATTCCCACAGTGAGAGTTATCAGTTCTAAAATGGTGATTGAAAATTCACTTTTTGCCAGCTCATTTGTGGACTTGTTGGTAAAAAAAAATCTATGACCCTTGTGGGGAGCTGATTTGGAAAAGAGAGAAAGCAAGCAGTCAGATAACCTGCTGTTTATGAAAGGATGATGAGCTAAGTACGGTGTATTTGTGAACCCAAGCAGAAGGTACCCAGGTAGGGATTCTTAGGGAAGACATGATTGGATCAGGGCTCCACAGTACAAAAAGGGGGTGGATTTTATGGAAGTTCATAGACCAGGAGATTAAGCTTGGAGATTCTGCCTAAAAGGGAAAACACCTGCCTCACAGACATATGGAGGGAGAAGAGAGAGGCATAAACCCTATGGGGCTTAATGGATTATTAGGCCCCATGGAATGGGGGGCACATGGCATGCATTGAAGGGTTACTGGGGTAGTCATCTGGTAAGATATGGGGAAGTCTTCAGGATAACTGGAAAAACAGAAAGAATAGAATCATAAAGACAAATTTTGAATTGATTCAAACTGTATTCATTTATACTAGTAGTTGGTAAGGTATAACCTGTGGCCAAATTCAAACTGCTACCTGTATGTATGTGGCATGTGAGCTAAAACTGATGTTTACATTTTCAGGTTAGCTGAGAAAAATCAAGATGATACTGTTTCTTCTAATTTCAGTGTCCATAAGTAGAATTTTATTGGAATACAATTATGTCCACTTGGTTATGCAGAGTCTTTGGCTGCTTTTGCTCTGTAAAACAGCAACAAAGTAGTTGCAACAGAGACCTATGGCTCTTAAAGCCTAAAATATTTACTACATGGATCTTTACAGAAAAGGGTTGCTGACCCCTGATTTATATAATTAAACTATTGTTGAATGTTCATGTTAGTGTAGTCATTCAGTTACTTGTGTGTATGTTGTGTGAGATCACAAGTTAGGAAGCTAAGACCACTTTTATCTTAGAGATTACATTCTGGTGGACATTAGATTTTTGCTCAATTGGTGGGTTTATTTGAAATGTAGATAGAACTACTGGCATATGGAATGTGCTTTGTGTTAAGGTGTCTCTACCTCTGAGAACCTCCTGAAGGGGTTCCTGAAGCTTGTACTGTCCAAACTAAAATAAGGATGGAGATAAAGGGGTTCTAGGCTAGAGGCAAGAGTCTGACCTGAGATTCAGATGTGACAGGATCATTGAGAAATGGGGACTGTTTCTTGTGTTGAGTGTGAAGTGGGGAGTGTTTTGAGGACAGTATTGGGAAGAGAGAATAGTCATGAAAGGTCTCAAGGGGAGTGACCAATGCCAAGTCATTTGGATTGGAATTTGCTTTGCTTCTAAGCCTGCACATGTGGCTTGTTTGGTGCAAATGTAATCAAGGGGTAATTTCAAACAGGAGAGCTTTCAGACCAGTTGAATCTGAAAAGTTGCCCCCAAATAAGGTATGAGAAGGTCCTAACTGTGTTTAGGAAAAGTGAACTGTAGATGTTCATTCTTTGTGTTGTTTATGTTATTTCTCCATTTTGCAGCCTTCCTACTCCTTTCCACTGAAAATCCCCATGACTATCTTGTGAATTATGTAATAATTAATCTCCTGCTAAAACACGTACATATTTATATTCTGTAATTTTTGCTTAAAACTTGTTTCTAAGAATCAGGGATAGCTTAACATGCTCTTAGTCATCAAGGCCAAGTTTGATGACATATTAACTTTCAGGGAGCCCAGATACTTGATACCTGGTAAAAATGGTGAGGAGGTTGGGAACCAGAATCTCATTGGAAACAGAGTCAGATTGAGCATAGCATAAATTTGAATCAATGGATTAATGATGGTTGAGGCCAGGGAAGTGAAAACCAAAAAACCCACTTACCTTAGTTTTAATAATCAATAGAATTCATTGTTTTTTTTTCAGAATTGTTGATAAAGATGGTAAATGTTTTACCAATAACTTATAAAGTAAAAATCAAAACAATGTCCCTGGAAATGTATAATAGAGTGACATTTTTTAGTATCCCCTTAAAATTTATATCTGTACTTGATTTTCCTGAATCTAATAACTTTTTAATTTGTCATAATGCTTTGCATTTTCTATATGTGAGTGTGAGCAAATGCATATAACATAAAATTTACCATCTTAACTATTTTTAAGTATATAGCTAAGTGGCATAAATAATGGCATAATAACACAATTAGTGTTACATTGCTCTGCAATCATCAACCATACATCTCCAGAACTCTCTATCTTGCAAAACTGAAACTCTGTACCCATTAAACAATAATAACCCTTCTTCTCTATTCTGAACCTCTGGCACTGAATATTTTATTTTTTGTCTCTATGAATTTGACTACTCCAGATACTTCATATAAGTGGAACCATACAGTATTTGTCCTTTGCTGTCTGGCATATTTCACTGACATAATGTCTTCATGATTCATCCATATTGAAGCATGTGTCAGAATTTTCTTCCTTTCTAAAACTGAGTATCATTCCATTGCATGTATATACTGCGTATACATGCTACATACGGTATTTTTTAAGGAAACACTATCTCCCATAGCAGATGCACCATTTTACATTTCTAACAGCAAAGCACAAGGGTTCTAATTTCTCTGTATCCTTACCAATACATGTTATCCTGTTTTTGTTGGTGGTGATGTTGAATAGCATAGCCATTCTAATGGGTGTAAAGAGGTATTTCATTGTATACTTATTTTTACTGATTGGCATATCTTCTTTGGAGATATGTTTATTCCAGTCCTTTGCCCATGTCTTAATCTGGTTATTTTTGTTGTTGTTGGGTTGTAAGGATTCTTATATATTGTGGATATTAACCCCATATCAGATATAAGATTTGCAAATGTTTTGTCCCATTCTGTGGATTGTTTTCTCACATTGTTGATACACAGAAGTTTTTAATTTTAGTGTATTCCCATTTAATCCATTTTTTTAAATTTCTGTGCTCTTGGTGTCATATCAAAGGAATCACTGTCAAAGCTAATGTCATGAAATATTTATATGTGAGATTTATAATTTTAACTTGTAGATATTCAATTTTCTCAGCATTGTGTATTATACAGAATGTCCTCTCCCCATTTGAATGGTATTTGCACTCTTGTTAAAATCATTTGACCTACGTGCAAAGGTTTATTTCTGGGTTGGCTATTCCATTAGTCTATGTGTTTTGTATTTCTTAGGATTTACATTTCAAAATTAACATTCCTAGTGGAGCTCATAAGGATACACAGTGAGGAAGATTTTATTTTTATTTTTTAATTTTTTTTCACGTTTATTCATTTTTGAGAGACAGAGAGAGAGTGTGAGTGGGGGAGGAGCAGAAAGAGAGGGAGACACAGAATCTGGAGCAGGCTCTAGTCTATCAGCACAGAGCCCGACATGGGGCTTGAACCCACTAACCTCAAGATCATGACTTGAGCCAAAGTCAGAGGCTTAACCAACTGAGCCACCCAGGCACCTCCAGTGAGAAAGATTTTATTTTATTTTATTGTTACTCTTTTTTACAAATAGTTTATTGTCAAGTTGTCAAGTTGGTTTCCATATAACACCCAGTGCTCATCCCCACAAGTGCCCCCCTCCATGCCCATCTCCCCCCTCACCCCCACACCCATCAGTATTCAGTTTGTTCTCAGCATTCAAGAGTCTCTATGGTTTGCCTCTTTCCCTTTCTCCCACCATTTCCCACCTTCTTCTCCCCCATGATCCTCCGTTAAGTTCCTCCTAATCCTCCTATATGTGCAAACATATGATATTTGTCCTTCTCTGCCTGACTGATTTTGCTCAGCATTACACACTCAAGGTCCAACCATGTTGCTACACATGACCAGATTTCATTGTTTCTCATTGCCATGCAGTATTCCATTGTATAGATAAACCACATCTTCTTGATCCATTCATCTGTTGATGGACACTTAGGCTCTTTCCATATTTTAGCTATAGTGGAGAGTGCTGCTATGAACATTGGGTACATGTGCTCATATGCATCAGCATTTCCGTATCCCTTGGGTAAATTCCTAGCAGTGTTATTGCTGGATCATAGCAGAGTTCTATTGTTAATTTCCTGAGGAAATCCACACTGTTTTCCAAGGAGGGTGCACCAGTTTACATTCCCACCAACAGTGTAGGAGGGTGCCCATTTCTCCACATCCTCACCAGCATCTAGAGTTCTCTGATTTGCTCATTTTAGCCACTAAAATGAGGTGATATCTTAGTGTGGTTTTGATATGTATTTCCCTGATGAGGAATGATGCTGAGCATCGTTTCATGTGTCTGTTGGCCATCTGTATGTCCTCTTTGGAGAAGTGTCTGTTCATATCTTCTGCCCATTTCTTCACTGGGTTGTTTGTTTTTCAGGTGTGGAGTTTGTTGAGTTCCTTATAGATTTTGGATATTAACTCTTTGTCTGATATGTCATTTGCAACTATCCTTTCCCATTCCGTTGGTTGCCTATTAGTTTTGTGGATTGTTTCCTTTTCCGTGCAGAAATTTTAATCTTGATGAGGTCCCAACGGTTTAATTTTGCTCTTGTTTCCCTTGCTTTTGGAGATGTGTCAAGTAAGAAGTTGCTGCAGTTGAGGTCAAGGAGGTTTTTTCCTGATTTTTCTTCTAGGGTTTTGATAGTTCCTTGTCTCATGTTCAGGTCCTTTGTCCATTTTGAATTTATTTTTGTGTATGGTGTGAGAAATTGATCTAGTTTCAATCTTCTGCATGTTGCTGTCCAGTTCTCCCAACACCATCTATGAAAGAGGCTGTCTTTTTTCCATTGGATATTCTTTCCTGCTTTGTCAAAATTAGTTGGCTGTATACTTTTGGGTCCAGCTCTAAGTTCTCAATTCTCTTCTATTGGTCTATGTGTCTGTTTTTGTGCCAATACCATACTGTCTTGATGATGACAGCTTTGTAGTAGAAGCTAAAGTCTGGGATGGTGATACCTCCGTTTTGGTTTTCTTCTTCAGTGTTACTTTGGCTCTTTGGGGTCTTTTTTGGTTCCATACAAATTTTAGGATAGTTTGTTCTAGTTTTGAGAAGTATGCTAGTGGAATTTTGATTGGAATGCAATGAATGTGTAGATCGTGTTGGGTAGTAAGGACATTTTAACAATATTTATTCTTTCGACCCATGAGCATGGAATGTTTGTCCATTTCTTTGTATCTTCTTCAATTTCCTTCAAAAGTTTTCTATAGTTTTCATCATACAGATCTTCTATATCTTTGGATAGGTTTATTCCTAGGTATTTTATAGTTTTTTTATGCAATTGTGAATGGGATCAGTTTCTTGATTTCTCTTTCTGTTGCTTCATTGTTGGTATATAAAAATGCAACCGATTTCTGTATGTTGATTTTGTACCCTGCGATTTTGCTTAATTCATGGATCAGTTCTAGTAGGCTTCTGGTGGAGTCTGTCGGGTTTTCTATGTAGAGTATCATGTCGTCTGAGAAAAGTCAAAGTTTGACTTCTGTGCTGCCAATTCTGATGCCTTTGATTTCCTTTTGTTGTCTGATGGCTGATGCTAGGACTTCCAGCACTATGTTAAACAACAGTGGTGAGAGTGGACATCCCTGTCGTGTTCCTGATCTCAGGGGGAAAGCTCTCAGTTTTTCCCCATTGAGGATGATGTTAGCTGAAGGTTTCTCATAGATGGCTTTGATGATGTTTAAGTAGGTTCCTTCTATCCCAACTTTCTCGAGAGTCTTTATTAAGAAGGGATGCTGTATTTTGTCAAATGCTTTTTCTGCATCTAT
>NW_024081804.1:91419-140935 GCF_003009895.1 Hyaena hyaena | reverse complement strand
GCGGACTATTAAAGCCCCTGCAATTAGCACACTCTTATCTTAAACTTGCTTCTTTTTGTGATTAATTGTTTTAAATATTTAGGTGCTCCCATATTTGGTGCATAGACATTTATGATTGCTAGTTCTTCCTGATGGATAGACCCTGTAATTATTATGTAATGCCCTTCTTCATCTCTTGTTATTGTCTTTAATTTAATGTCCAGTTTGTCTGATATAAGTATAGCTACTCCGGCTTTCTTTTGATTTCCAGTAGCATGATAGATATTTCTCCATCCCCTTACTTTTAATCTGAAGGTATCTTCCAGTCTAAAATGCGTTTCTTGTAGACAGCATGTAGATGGATTTTGTTTTTTTATCCATTCTGCTATCCTATGTCTTTTGATTGGAACATTCAGCCCATTTACATTCAGTGTTCTTATTGAAATATATGGGTTTAGAGACTTTGTGTCCTTTGTAGCGTTCATGTTTGTGGTGGTGTGTCTGGTCTTTTTTCCTTGCCACATTTCCTTCAGAGCATACCCCTCAGGATTTCTTGTAGGGCTGGCTTAGTGGTGACAGAGTCTTTCAATTTCTGTTTATTTGGAAAGACTTTTATTTCTCCTTCTATTTTGAATGACAGGATTGCTGGATAGAGGAATCTTGGCTGCATCTTTTTTCTCTTCATCACATTGAAGATATCCTGCCATTCCTTTCTGGCCTGCCAAGTTTCAGTAGGTAGATATGTCACCACTCTGATAGGTTTCCCTTTGTATGTTATAGTCCTTTTCTCTCTAGCTGCTTTCAAAATTCTCTTTGTCCTTGTATTTTGCCATTTTTGCTATGATATACTGTGCCAAAGATCAATTCAAATTACGTCTGAGGGGAGCCCTCTGAGCCTCTTGTATTTCAACGTTTACTTCCTTCCCCAGGTTGGGGAAGTTCTCTGCTATAATTTGTTCCAGGACTCCTTCAGCACCTTTCCCTCTCTCTTCCTCTTCTGCAATTCCTATGATATGGATATTGTTGTGTTTGACTGTATCGCTGAGCTCTCGAACTCTTCTTTCATGTACCTGGATCATTGTGTCTCTTTTTTTTCTCAGTTTCCTCTTTTTCAATAATGGTGTTTTCTAAATCACTTATTCTCTTTTCTGCCTCTTCAATCCGTGCATTGGAGGCCTCTAATTTATTATGTATCTCATTTATCGCATTTTAAAATTCATCATGCCTATTCTTATTCTCCATGTTGTCTGTAGCCATAGTTTCTTTGATGTCCCCTATGCTTTTCTCAAGCCCAGCTATTAATTTTATGATTATTATTCTAAAATCTTGTTCAGTTATGCTGCTTATATCTGTTTTGAGCATTTCATTAGCTGTCAATTCTTCTTGGAATTTCTTTGGAGGAGAGCTCTTTCGTTTCATCATTTTAATTAGCTTTCTGGCTTTTGTTAGTTTCAAAGACTTGTTATGCTCTCTGCACCTGTGAGCACTGCTGTATCCAAGAAGGCTCTTTGAGTGTCCAGGGCCTATCCTTTCAGAGAGTTTTTTTTTTTGAATGGTATCTCTTGGTCTCTCGTAGTGATATTTGGGACTCTCCACCTCTTGGTTTGCAGGTTAGTTGGATTTGTCTGTGCATTTGTGTGCCTCTGCTCCCTGTGTGTTTGTCTGTCTGTTTTCTTCTCCAGGGCTACCTCAAGAAACAAGCCAAAGTACACATGGTGGAGAGTCCCAAATATCACTACGAGTAGGAAAATAAAATAACCAAGGTCTTAACAAGAGAGACCAAGAGATACCATTCAACAAAAAAAAAAACTCTCTGAAAGGATAGGCCCTGGACACTCAAAGAGCCTTCTTGGGTACAGCAGTGCTCACAGGTGCAGAGAGCATAAGAAGTCTTTGAAAATTAATAGAAAATTTAAAAAATACATAAAAAGGTCAAAAAGAAAAAAGAAAAGGAGAAAACCGATGGACAAAGAATAGTTTAAAGCATATAACCGGATTTCCCAGATACAATTAAATAGCCGGGTGTATGCAGTGCTTGTTGGAGATCATAGAGAAAGAGAGAGAAGACAGGGCGGGGATGAGGCAAAATTGGAAATAGAATGAACAGGCAGAAGGGATAAGAAGCTTTTTTCAAATAGCTAATGGCTGGTGTATGGATGGATAGGTGAGAGAATGATGCTGGTGTTATCCAGAGTAACTATATAGTCTAATTACTCCAGAGAGACAGAGATGAAAAGGTCGGTAGGTGTAGAATTTACATCTACAGAATGGACTAAATGTGACTGTTTAAGCAAGCCAGTGACCAGAGTTAATCAGGTCAATGTTGCGGGGAGGGGGAAAGGAAGGGGAAGGCAGCTCTCAAGGAGGGATGAGCGTGGTGGGATCCAATGCTTCAGGAGGGAGTTCTGCCATGGCGGTTGTGGGGAGAAGAGTGGCTGCACTCCAGTCCCTTCTTGAACCAAGCGCTGTACCTTGCTTTTTTGGGTATGTAAACTCCCCTGTCTGGGTGCACAGTCAAAGTGGGTTGTGCTCTTTAACCCAGGCCAGGCCTAGTTTCTAAATCTCAGTCCCCTAGCCCCACTGAAATTGCGTAGACAACCTAGCAGGCAATCCCCTCAGGGCAATTCCAAGCCTCTTGCCTAGCCCTGGGAGTGGAGCCAGAATCGCTGCTCCCTTCTCCTCTGGTCATGTTGGGGAGCATGGGCGGGGGTTTGCCTGCGGGGCGTGCTGGGCTTGCTGGAGAGAGAAAAAACAGGTCCCTCTGTGTCATGTCACCCGAAACACGAACTCACGGGCAAATCTCCCAGTTTTTAAGCTCTTCGTCTTCCCTCTAGAGTTCCGTCATCCAGGAGCGCAGAAGCCCGGTATGGGCACACGCGGCTCCTCCAGGACTCCAGCCAGCGAGGAGCACAATGGCGCGGAGACGCCCAGCTCCTCTAAGGGTCTAGCCAGCCAGGAGCATCAAGAAGTGGTCGGTGCGTGGGGACCTGGAGTGCAGAGATTTAGCTCGCAAGGTCCCTCTGTGCCCCGAGCGGAGTTTTTTCTGTTTCCCAGCGACAGGGACCATGTCTTGAGCGGTTTCAGACTTTCTCTTTTTCCCCTCTCACTCCCCGCAGAGGGGGATCGCCCCCATCCCTGGAGTCTCTGATCCCAGCCTGATTTTATCTTCCCCAGTTTGCACTCATGTTAGGAGGCTTTCTCAGTGGATTCTGCGTCTTTTTTACTCCCAATCTTTTGGGTTCTGTAAGGTTTCCTATGGCTTCAGTACTTTTCCGTGAGAGATATGGGGGCGAGTGCAACGTACGGAGCTCCCTACTTCTCCGCCATTTTAAGTAATCAATCCAGTGAGAAAGATTTTAAATCACACTAATCTGACCAGGAATCTGACAACTTTTGTGATGTAGGCCAAGTGACTAGGATACAGATCTGTAAACCTTTCCTCTAAAGGGCCAGTTCATTAAGGACAGAGAGATTTATTTTAAGAAGTTGACTTGTGATTATGGAGGTTGGCAAGTCCAAAATCTGCAGGTTAGGCTGGTAGACTGGAGATACAAAAGAGTTATGTACTTTAGTTCAAAAACAGCCTGATGACAGAATTCCCTCTTCCTTAGGAGACCTGATCTGTTCCTCTCAAGACCTTCAACTGATTGGATGAGACCCACCCACATTAAGGAGGTTAATCCACTTATCAAAGGTCAAATTAGATGTTGATTTCCTCCAAGAAAAACACCTTCACAGTTGCATATAGGCTTATGTTTGACCAGATATGAGCACCGGTGCCCAGCAAAGTTGACACATAAAATTACCATCATAACTCTACCTCTTGTCAACTTGACACTGATATAGATCCCTTTAAACCATTCTTAATCTCCAAATAAAGATATTAACAATGTCCTACTTGTGTGTAACATAATATAGCTACTTTGGGTAAAAGTAAAAACTCATTGGGGCACCTGGGTGGCTCAGTTGGTAAAGTGTCAGATTTTGGCTCAGGTCCTGATCTCACAGCTTATGAGTTCCAGCCCCCTCCTCCCAGGCCTCCCTTCTGGCTCTGTGCTGACAGTTCAGAGTCTGGAGCTCCACTTCATTTCTGTGTCTCTGTCTCTCTCTGCCCCTCCCCTACTCATGCTATCTCTCTCTCTCTCAAAAATAAACAAACATTAACAAACAAACAAAAACCACAAAAACTCATTAACCCTTTTCCTAGGAAAGGATACAAAGTCTTTGGGCAATGTTCACTTTTTTCCTTGGTCTCATGCAACTGAAATACTGTGATAAAAAGGTAATGGAGGCACCTGGGTGGCTCAGTCGGTTAAGTGTCCGACTTTGGCTCAGGTTATGATCTCATGGTTCCTGGATTCGTGCCCCACATCGGGCTCTGTGCTGACAGCTAGCTCAGAGCCTGGAGCCTGTTTCAATTTCTGTGTCTCTCTCTCTGACCCTCCCCTGCTCATGCTGTCTCTCTCTCAGAAATAAATAAAACATTAAAAAAAATTAATGATACCTAAATAAAACAAACAACCATACACCCACACAAACATATAAGAAGAGAGAATACTTATCACTATTATAGCCTTCCTAACTATCACATGGTAAGTATCATATGGTTATAACTGATATTTATAACTACCTTCATCAATTACCCATTCTATATCCCCTTTGCCTTCAGCAAACACCTCTTCAAGTTGTGGTTCTTTAACTTGTGTGGTGGCTAAACCTTCATTTCTAAAGAGTCTGAACCATTAGTAATCTTTCCTGGTTGTCATAGTTTTTTTTTTTTTTTCTTTTTTAATTATAAGGTATAGCAATACTAAGAGATGTCCTAAGGGATATCCTGTAGTCCAGACATGATCTTCTTTCCTCTCTTGTGGTTAGTAGTCCAATTGGTAATTGGTCACATTGGTAATTAGGATAGGTCACCCCAGGCCACACACAGTTGCTCCCATTTCTACCCTCTAATTCCTGGACCCATGAATCCTGACTATCAGAGAAACTGTACCATATATTGAATGTTGATTCACAGCATATACATCTTCCTGAAAAACCTAACCCCAGCCCTCTAAGATATTGCCACTACCTAAACTCTACCTGAGTGTTTCAGGGCTTGTTTTACCATTCTATCAAGCCAGCAGCTTTAGGACCATTGGACACATGGTAAAATGAGTGAATTCCATGAGAATGGCTCCATTTTTATACTTCATTTTCTGTTGTAGGGGAAGAAAAAGTTTTCCTTGACCCCCCAAGAGTCTCTGTCTGGATCTGAAAATTAAAGTTATTTTTTTTTCTTATTTTATTTTTAAATGTTTTATTTATTTTTGAGAGAGAGAGAGAATGAGAGAGAGAGAGAGAGAGAGGGGGAGGGAAGGGCAGAGAGCTAGAGGCAGAAAGATGATCAGAAGCTGGTTCTGCACTGACAGCAGTGAGCCCAGTTCAAACTCACAAACCATGAGGTCATGACCTGGGTGGAAGTTGGATGTTTAACTGACTGAGCCATCTAGGCGCCCCTGAAAATTAAAATTCTAAAAGCAGGTTTATAGGAGAAAATCATTTAAATTTATTTAATATAAATTTTATGTAACATGGGAGCCTTAATAAAGAAATGAAGACCCAAAGAAACAGAGATAATTATTTTTTCCAAGATTTGATGAAGGGTGGGCAATTGTGGAAGAATATAATAGGTCAGAGTATGAGGTTATAGTAAACTAGGAGAAATTTAGCAAGATCTGTTTGTTTCGATTCTTGGCATCCATTTGTCTTTGGAAGTAAGGATGCACCTTCCCTCCAGGTATAGGGATGGTACCTCTCACATGAGGATTTTATGTCCTAATTCAAAGAAGGGGGTGGAGCAAAGTGATTTTTTTTTCTTATGCTATTTTCTCAAACTCCATCAGCTTAAATTATTCAATATTCCAACATGCCATATTTTGGAGTAATGTGACATGAAACCCATCAAGTTTAACTACATCAACTGTGAAGATGTAACCATAGATAAATATATAAACAAAGGGCATGGCTGTTGTGAGATAATAGAAAAAAATATATATCAACTATACTTCAATAAAGGAATATATCACTCATAGACCCTGTCACAGAACTCCCTTGTTATTTTTTAATAAGAACACTAGGAGCAACTCTTGTTTTAATAGTTGGTCTTTGACCCCATCCCTCAGATAGGGCTCTTAAAATCCTTATAAATTCCTAAGTGATAAGAACCTTAAGAGCATCTTTTGTTCTAATGAGGCAACTCTGGGTGGATTCCTGGATGTCTCCTGAATGGGAGCTGACCACCGGAAAGATGAAGCCATGATTAGAAGGTTAGAATTTTTCACTTCTCTAGAGAGGTGGAATTAATTATGGAATTAATAATTTATTATGTCTCCCTAATGAAGTTTCCACAAAAATCCCCAAAGTCTGGCACTCCTAGAGCTTCCAGATTGGTGAACACTTCCATGTACTTAGAGAATAATACACCCCAACGCCATGGGACAAATGCTCTTGCTCTTAGGACTCTCCCAGACTTTGGCCTATACATCTCCTCATCTGGTATAAGTACAGTTGACCCTGAACAATATGGGGATTAGGGCTGCTGACTCCCTAATTTTTTTTTAACATTTATTTATTATTGAGAAACAGAGAGAGACAGAGCATGAGCAGGGGAGGGACAGAGAGAAGGGGAGACACAGAATCTGAAGCAGGCTCCAGGCTCTGAGCTGTGAACATAGACCCCGTTGTGGGGCTCGAACCACAAACTGTGAGATCATGACCTGAGCTGAAGTCGTACACTTAACCAACTGAGCCACCCAGGTGCCCCTATATATCTTTTTTTGTTTAAAAAATGTTTGTTTTTTAGTTTTGAGAGAGACAGAGTGAGAGCAGGGGAGGGGCAGAGAGAGGGAGAGACACAGAATCTGAAGCAGGCTCCAGGCTCTGAGCTGTCAGCACAGAGCCTCACACAGGGCTTGAACTCACAAGAGAGATCATGACCTGAGCTGAAGTCGAATGCTTACCTGACTGAGCCACCCACGTGCCCCCCCATATAACTATTTTAATATTTGTTTATTTTTGAGAGAGAGAGAGAGAGAGAGAGAGAGAGAGAGAGAGAGAACAAGTTGGGAAGGGGCAAAAAGAGAGGGACAGAAGATCTGAAGGAAGCTCTGTGCTGACAGCAGAGAGAACAGTGTGAGGCTTGAATCCATGATCTGTGAGATCATGACCTGAGCAGAAGTTGGATGCTCAACTGACTAAACCACCCAGGTGCCTCTATGTATAATTTTTAACTCTTCCAAAACTTAACTACTAATAGCCTGCTGTTGACCAGAAGCCTTACTGATAAAAATAACTTGATTCACACCTATTTTGTATGTTACATGTATTATATACTATATTCTTACGCTAACACTTAATGTTTTCTCAATTTTTTTTCAGTATTTCTAATCTACATGTCTCACATTAAAGTTTATTCAAATTGTCACAAATCTCTAAAATTTTTTCCAATATGTTTATTGAAAAAAATCCACATATAAGTGGACGAATGCAGTTCAAATTTGTGTTGTTCAAGGGTCAACTGTAAACATTTCCCTGAGTTCTTTGAGCCACTCTAGCACATTAATTAAAGCAAAAGACACAGCAGGTCATAGGAACTTCTGATTTGAGCCATGCCAAACAGGAGTTGTGGGTAACCTGTGGCCCTGCTCCTTGCAACTGGCATCTGAAATGGGTGACAGCAGTCTTCTGAGACTGAGCCCTTAACTGTAGGATATGACAGACACTACCTCCAGGTAGGATAGTATCAGAGTTGAGTTAAATTGTACAACACCCAGCTGGTGTCATGAAGAATTACTTGGTGTGGAGAACACAGCCCACAAATTTGGTTACAGAAGGATCAGAAGTGAAGTATTCTGTGTGAATATGGTAGTGGTGTGAGAGTAAAGGAGAAACACATAGGAGTGGAAAACTGGATTTTTTTCCCATTCAGGAAGGAAAGACTGGGTCTTTCTATTCAGCTCTATTCTAAGTATACTTTATAGACACTGAAACTTGAACTTTATATAATTTTCACCTGTCACAAAATCATCTTTCTGAGTCCCTCCCAATGATGTAAAAAATATGCAGGCAGTAGATGAGATTTGGTGTAGTTTGCTGACCATCTAGGGTGTTCTTACCCAAAGCCTAGATATAATGAGAATGTGTGCAAAAGCTGTGGTTGGAAGAGTGTCTTTTTTGTTGCTTGTGACCTGTTTGAGTAATCTCAAGAGGGATAGGCACTTCCTTCCCCTGCTCAGCCTCTTCTAGGGCTGGTCCTGGGGAATTTCCAAGAATGCTGTTCCCCAGATTGGGGGAGGGAGCCTACAGCAAAAATATCACAGGTCAGATTTGCTGTGAATAGATTGTACCTGTAGTGAAAGGCTGCCACCCAGCGCCTTGAGGAATGAGCCTATAGGGACTGTCCTGGGCTTTTATACAGCAAGTATGTGTTCTGTTTTGTCTTTTCACCCAGCTTTCTGTTAGGGCTTTAGGTTTGAATATATAGATTTATAAAAACCTTTTGTGAATTAAAAATTATAATGAAGAATCCTTACCCATAGAAGTTGCTGCACTATAGGGAAGTGGTTAAGAGCAGAGGTAGAGTGACCAGACTGCTGGGCTTGAATCTAGGTTCAAACACTTGTGAACTGCATGTGACTTTGGGTGTGATTCTAGACCTCTCTGGACATCAGTTTCCAAAAATGTAAGAGGGATGGAAATAGGAAACAACTCATATGATTATTTAGGTTAATGGTAAAGTACCTGGAAAAATACCTGATACATAGTAAGCAGAATATGTGTTTATTAAATTAATTAACTAATTAAAATAGCTGCTCACACAGAATGCAGACTTCAAATCATGTAGTCTTAATAGTTTTGGTGTCTTGAATTTTTGCTTCTGAATTTTAAATTTTATCATAAAAAGGACTTTAGTCTCTCTGCAATATCATTTCAAATATCGTCCACATTCCACAAATGTCTAAGATACTAAATCATTTTACCTTTATCTCAAATTGTTTGCATCTTTTTTTAAATGATTATTTTTGAGAGAGACAGAGACAGAGTGTGAGTGGGGAAGGAGCAGAGAGAGAGGGAGACAGAATCTGAAGCAGGCTCCAGACTCAGAGCTCCTAGCTGGCAGCAGAGAGTCCCATTCAGGGCTTGACCTCATTAACTGTGAGATCATGACCTTAGCTGGTGGATGCTTAATTGACAGAGCCTACCAGGCACCCCTAATTTTTTATATCTTATTTTATAATGCTTTTTTTCTTTTGTATTTGTTTAAGTTCTGATACTTTGGGATAAAAATTTCACAAATGTTTTAGTGGGTATGAATTTTCACACTAACAAAAATGCTTTTTATTTAAACCAAATGTCATGTTTAAAAAACTTCTTCCACAAAAGTCCTCCTAATGGCAGAAAAGATAGACTGGGGATTGTCTAATGATCACACAAATAAAACCTCATAATATGTTCTTTTATATTTAAAAATTAGCCTGATTTTGTTGATTTTATACCTTGGTCTGTACTATAGTCATATTTGTTTTATTTTAAAGTGTTTTCTTTTTAACCCCCTTCAAGGGACTTTTTATCCAAGTAACAGCATATCTTCTTTTCAAGCTTGGATAGGATTTTTATAGTTGCCTCAAATTCAGGAACAAAACAATTTATATTAGTCAAAACCATCACAATCTACCATTCACTTTTCTATAATTTCGCAACAGAACAAACTCAAAATAGAAATCTGATTTCAAAACAAACTTGAAACAATTTTTAAAATTTCTTTTTATTTATTTCTGAGAGAGGGAAAGAGAGAGAGAGAGAGAGAGAGAAAGAGAGAGACAGCCTGAGCAAGGGAGGGTCAGAGAGAGAAGGAGATACAGAATGCAAAGCAGCCTCCAGGTTCTGAGCTAGCCGTCAGCAGAGAGCCCAATGCAGGGCTCGAACCCCCAGAGCCCCACAAACTGTGAAAACATGACCTGAGCTGAAGTTGGACACTTAACCGACTGAGCCACCTAGGTGCCCTTATTTTTTAAAAAAAAATTTTAACTAATCTCTACACACCTAACATGGGTCTGGAACTCACAACCCTGAGGTCAAGAGTTGCATGCTTTGCTGACTGAGCCAACGAGGTGCTCCAAAAGAAATGTTTTTCTCTGTTCCTCCTTCTCCTCAGACTTTTCCCCTAAGACTGAGTTACTTTAGAAAACAAGTCTATATATTTGAAGTTATCAGTGTTTATTTGGATTATTTAAAAAAACAAGAAAATTCAAAATAATGCTGTTGGGATTCATGCAGATGTTGCCCAAGCAGCACATTATAAAAGGACAAGAATGTGTGGGTATAAATTATGAAGCCCTCATGGTTAGAATCTAACCATTTTCTTTTCACTGGCTGCCTCTTGATCTCTTCCAGTACTTACCTAATTGCCCCCCATTCTTACTGATGGTTGGTTTGGGTTTTGCAGTGGCTATGGTATGATTTCCACTGCTAGGGAGGAAGCCTGGTATTCTTTGTTCTTCACCTGCCAGAGGAATAGTAGGGGAGTGGGGGGAGTCTGTGTGCTGTGTAGGTTTCAATGTGACAAAAGCAGAAGGTGGGAGGACCACTTAGGTAGAGAGATCTGCAGCAGGTACAGAGTAGAGAGATTACAAAGAGCAAGTGCTTCATAGTGACCATACATCCTTGCACTTTTTTCCTCTCAAATTCCTTTTTCTTATTGATTTCTATGAGTTCTTGACTTAGTGGGTATATATTCATTAGGTATATTGTAAATGTGATCTCCTGTCTCCATTAACATTATTGTATCCTTTTTCCAGACAAGGGTCCATGAACAACATCTTCTGTATCATTTGATTGTTTGCACAGTTTATACATTCAAATGACAGACAATTAAAAAAATAGATTTGGAGAGATTCTTTATTGGTAAGTGTCCTTTCAACCCTTGTCTAACAACCTTCTTCTTTGAAGGTAACCATGTTAGGACATTTTTGCATATAATTTTCTGATCAAATTTTTCTCTTAATTAATATTTTTATTTCAGAACAACTTTATATTTACATAATTATTTCAAAGATAGTCCAGAGAATTATTCTACATTTCACATATATGTTGTCTGTTGTCAACATCTTGCATTAGTATGGTGCATTTGTTACAATTAATGAACCAATATTAAAGTCCATACTCTATTCATATATCCTTGGTTTCTGGATAATGTCTTTTTCTGTTCCCAGGTCTCATCCAAAACAAATATTACATTTAGTACTCCTGTCTCAAGGCTCTTCTTGGTGTGGCAAGAGAGAAAGCTTCTCAGGCTTTTTTTGTTTTTGATGTCCTTGACAGTTCCCAGATTACTAATTAGATATTTTATAAAATTTCCCTCAGTTGGAATTTAAGAAAATATATAATGCCCACACCATTATAACCACCTTTCTTAAATTGCAGAAGACAGTGATTTTTACTATATTCATAATGTTTTACAACCATCCCTACTATTTAATTCCAGAACATTTTATCATCCTATAATGAAGCCCATAATGAAACCCAATAACCATTAGCAGTCACTCCCTATTCATCCTTCACCATTCTGTGACAATCACTGCTCAGATTTCTGAATCTATGGATTTGGATATTTTGTACATTTCATATAAGTGAACTCATACAAAATGTGGCCTTTTGTGTATGGACTTTTTCATGTAGCATAACATTTTTCAGAGTTCATCTATTTTATAGCACGAATCAGTCCTTCATTTCTTTTTATAGCTAAATGACATTGTAGTATAGATATGCTATACCATATCATATTTTGTTTATCCATTCATCAGTTGATAAAGAATTATTTCCTCTCTCTATTATATTAAGGCTGCTATGAAAATTCATGTACAATTTTTTGCATAGATGTGTGTTTTCATTTATTTTGGGTTATGCACTTTAAAGTAGAATTGTGGATCATAGGATAGCTTTATGGTTAAGTTTTTAGGTATTCTTGACCTTTTTTTTTTCTAAAGTGGCTGCACTAATTTACACTCCTATCAGCAATGTATGAAGATTCTCATTTGTCCACATCCTCCTTAACACTTGTTATTGTCTTTTTGATTATAGCTCTCCTAGTGAGTGTGAAAAGGCACCTCATTGAGCTATTCTTTTACATTTCCCTGATGACTAACGATGTTGAATGTCTTTTCATATGCTGATTGGCCATTTGTTTATCATTTTCTGGATGAATTATTTATTCAAATCTTTTGCCCATTAAATGTTTTTGTCCTTTTATTGTTGAGTTTTAAGACTTCCTTTATATGATATTTGCAAATATTTCCTACCATTCTGCTTATCGTCTTTTTATTTCCTTAATAGTGTCTTTTGAAGCAAAACTTTTATGTAATTGTGATATTATGATGAAGTCCACTTTATTATTTTTTTTTGGTTGCTTGTACGTCAGGTATCATATCTAAGTAAACATGATTTTTTTTAGTTTGGATATTGTTAGTTTATTATAAAAGAGAGACATGAAAATTATTTACATGATGAAAGATTTCACAACTTCACTGGAATGGGCAGCTTCACTTCATGCCATTTCAATAATGATTTATTTCAGTCTACATAGTTTCCGAGAATGTCACCATCTCTAAATAAGAAATAATCCTTGTCATCTAGAACTACTTTGGTGCCTCCATATTCTGGGAGAAGAACTTTATCTCCAACTTTCACACCAACTGGCTGAATTTCTCCACCCTTTCCTTTAGAGCCTGATCCAACAGCTACTATGGTTGCTTACAAAACTTTTCCTTGAGATTTTTCTGGAAGCATAATGCCTCCTTTGGTTACAGTTTGAGCTGCACTCCTTTCAACTAAAACTCAGTCAAAGAGGGGAATAAACTTTCTAACCACTTGTCCTGCCATGACCCTGGCCACCACAGTTTCTACTCTGCTCTGGAGCTGCTGCTGCCGCCAAACATGATTTATTTAAGGTCACACAGATTTACATCTATGTTTTCATCTAAAAGTTTTATATTTTAAACTCTTACATTTAGGTCTTTGATCCCTCTTGATTTAACTTTCATGTATGATATAGGAATTATGATAAGTTTTGCAGCTTCATCAACTTCAGTTTTATTGAGAGTACTTGTTTTGTCCCTTAAGCTCATACCTTTGAGTGTATGACTTGGGGATAGGTCTAGACTTTGGAAAAGATGGAATTGTTGAAAGACATATCTGGGTTAAGCAACATTCCTTATAGCAAAGCTTATTGGTAAAGTCTTATTCACTTCCCAATTGCAGGGTATGTTCAATCAGACTTGTAAGCTGATAAATTATACTGTTTAACTATATGAGTGATCTAATATGGAAGTTCTCTTTGGATTGTGTGTAAGGTTCAGAGAACTCATCATGCCATCTCTGGCACTAAAGTCAGCTTCCTCATGCAGTAGAGAAACCAGAAAATTATGAGGAGAGCAGTCAGAGTTGTCAAAAAGAGTAGGCTGGAAAGGATTTGGAAGGTAGGTCAATAAACTAGACAAACAAGTACATTAGAGCTGAGAATTAAGTATAACTTTGTTTTATCTTAATATTTAATTTTTTTAAATGTTTTTTATTTATTTCTAGGAGAGAGAGAGAGACAGCGTGAACAGGGGAGTGTCAGAGAGAGAGGGAGTCACAGACTGAAACAGGCTCCAGGCTCCGAGCTGGCAGTCAGCACAGAGCCCGATGCGGGGCTCGAACCCACGAACCGCGAGATCATGACCTAAGCGAAAGTCGGACGCTTAACCGACTAAGCCACCCAGGCGCCCCCTTAATATTTAATTTTTAATTCTAAAAGTAATGATCACTGTAAAAAGTATAAGCATCGAAAAAAAAAACATTAAAAACAATTGTCATGGCCAAGAGAAGCCTAAGGGGACATGACTACTGAACATATGTGTGGTATCATACAATAGGAAAATGACATTAGGAAAAATCTGAGGAAATATGAATGAGGTACGGATTTTAATTAACAAAAATCACATATATACTCAATTCTCATTCCCTAATGGAAGTTACTTAGTAATATTTGGGACAATTCTAAGAGCTAAGACTTCTATAGAGATTTTGGTCTGAATCAAACCCTGTTCTAAATATTTATATTAACTCATTTAGCTGTCAGGTTGTTGTATAAGTACAATTTCCCCATATTTTACAGATTAAAAGAAAAAAAAAACAATGCACAGTAAGTTAGGTAAATTGCCTAAAGAAACATTGCTATCAAGCATCAAAATTAGAATTTGAATCCAACGAGTCTCAGTCCAAGGCATGGTTTCCATCACTAACTATAGTGGTATGAGTGTTCTTTCATATTTTTTTCAGCGTATATATAAATATATATTTACGTAAAATATCCACATAGCATTAATTTTACATAATATTTTGCTATTCACTCCCACAATCAGAGTTGACTTTCTACGTGTATGGGAGTAACTAAAAATAGTCAATATGCCAGTATGACATATTTTGGGGTAGTATGTTATAAACTCCTTCATGTTACCTCACTAGAAATGTATAAAAGTGAACCATTAGTGTAATTTTGTAGGTCAGAAATTATTTAATATTGATAAATTTCACATGATTCAATGTAAAACTTCATTATATCAGCCAGATTATGTATGTGTGTGTATATATATATATATATATATATACACACACACATATACATATATATGTATATCAGTCTATTATTGTTTATATATATAGATAAAAATTTACTAAGTCGTCTATCTTTCATAAGGCAGATTACATAGTTTCCAAGATTTTATTATTATAGATGTCTGACTTAAGATGTCTCTTCATACTTGTTTGTATAGTATAAGATTGGGAATAGAACACTAGTTTAGGATAATCAGGAGGGGATTTTAGCCATTCAGACACTATTAGCCCACTTTCAGCCTCAGGTTTTTGATATGGAGAATTGAGAAAATAGAAAAGCTATGTAAAATACTATGCAAATACAGCTTCAAGATTCTTTCTGTAGTTTTCTCATCTTAGTATTGTCTTTTTCCATGTTATACATGTGTAGCAATGTTGGGAGTTACCAAGGAGTCCCTTAAATCTGTAGACAGAGTAGGAAAAAAGAAAATCATTGTATCTACTTGTTCATTAGTGTTGTATGAAAGTGGTATTTACCCCACTCCAGTTATCACCGTTATTGGTAAAAATCCCAGTGTATCCAAGTAAAGACTTTGCAGGGATCCAAGCTCATTTTTTTGTTAAGAAATGAGTAGCTAACTTCTTTCAATTTAATTACCTATCCATTCTGTATTAGAGTTTAAATACATTATTATTGTTTTGGCATAATTTTCACAACTTGCAAAAAAAAATTGTAGAAAGCAAAAAAAGGGGGGAATCTCACCAAATTTAAATTGTAAATGTTTTTTTTTCTTCCTGACAGATTCAATTATGTAGCATATATGCATTGACTGGGGGTTTGCATCAATTTAACTTTTTCAAATTAGCATTTCCTTTTTTTAAAAATTTTTATTTATTTCAGAGAGAGAGACAGCATGAGCAGGGGAGGGTCAGAGAGAGAGGGAGACAGAAAATCTGAAACAGGCTCCAGGCTCTGAGTGAACTGTTAGCACAGAGCCCAACGCGAGGCCCGAACCCACGAACTGTGAGCTCATGACCTGAGCCGAAGTCAGACGCTCAGCCGACGGAACCACCCAGGCACTAATTTTCAAATTAGCATTTCTGATATGTCCTGTTGGAAGATATGAAGGTGACTGTAAATCAGGATTATTTGGTGCATGGTGCCTGCAAAGATTTGTTGGGGAACCAAGAATTATTTCTTCAACATTTTACATGTTTTGAAGAAGAGCGACCTTGCCGTTAAACCTAGGGTGGTGGTGGTGGTGTCCCTGGAGTTCCTATCTTAAGGCGCCAGTGCCTTGGCTATTTGGAGTCTGGTAGACCTGAGGCTCCAGTTACTCCACTTAACAGGGGCGCCAGCACCCCTGCACTGCGACAGGACCTCAGCACTGCGGCAAACAGTTGCGGTTGCGCAGCCGAAGTCGGAGGTGTGGCTTGCTGCGCATGCGCAGGTGGAACTGGTGTGATTAGTGCTGCCGCAGTGACTCAAAACACCGAGTGGAGTGGTCGCCGGACATGCCTGACGGTTTGTTCTGAGGAGCGGCTAGCAGCGCGATGGAGCGGGCCAGGTAAGCTGTGTGGATGTCTTCCCCTAGGGACAGCCGGGGAAATACTCATTTTTGTTCGTTTAGTGTTCCAAGTTTGCCGCCGAACTTGGAATATTGTTGTGTATACTGGGAATACGGGCCCTAAAGTTCTTTGTTCTGGGGAACTGAATGAAGGTTGGAGGCTTAATTGTACCTTCCCGGATGGTGTTCTGCCCATGTCGTATTGTGCCTTAGCTGGTATATACCACTCTACTGTGTCCCATAGGGTTCTTTCTAGAGTGGCCCTTTGTCCTTGAGATCTGAGGCCATGATGGTGATTTGGGAGGGTACATTGTGATGGCCGTGGTGCAAAAGGCAGCGGAAGGTATGATGGGATACGATCAGTGGGGAGTCAACATTACCAAGGAGAGGGCAACAGGGTAGGACATCTGGTAAAAGTTACAGTGGTATCTGGGGATGGATAGCAGGGTGGCTTGACTACAATGGTGGTGGTAAGGAGGGGTCTTTGGGGTGAGGTATCCACAGTGGTGTTTTTAGCAATGGTGGCCGCCATGGTGGTGGTGGGAGGGAGCAGAGCGTGGGCTGTTCATGGTGTTGGTGGTAGTGAAGGGGTCGCCATGGAGACCATGCTGTTGGTTTGGGGGTCAGCGAGGGGGCCACTGTGGTAGTAATAACGGAGGGGATGACAGGATGACCGGCAAGGTGATTTTGGTGGCCATAGTGGGTGGGGGCAACGGGTAACCGTCATGGTGGTGTAGGGATGGGCTGTGGTGGGAAGGGGCAGCGAGGGTGGCTGCCATGAGGGAGATACAAAGAGGTCGGCACATTGAAAAGGGTGATCCACCAGGATATATTATATGTGGGGGCGGTGGAGCAGCCATGCTATTGTTGATGGAAGGGGACAGTTTGGTGGTGGGGAGGGTGGTGATGGTGGTGTGTGGGAGCTTTGGCCGAGTCACCACTATGGTTGTGGTAGAGTGAGCGCGTTATGAGGGGCGAAGGAGTGGAGGCAGTGGACAGGGAGTCTGGTGGCGGCCTGACGCAGCAACGAGTGGTCCACAATTCTTAGCTTGCTTGAGGAAGAGGGAGAAGAACATTCAGTTGTTCTCTGATCTGAGATAATCTTAAGAGTTTGCTGTTGCCCACTGCTCACCTGAAGGGATGGCTGAGGAAATGTTTGTCTATTATAATCCCTCACTTTTGTGGTTTTGGTGTAAGATTAAGAATATGGTGTACAGAGCTTGCTTTATGAATTTTGCGAGGGTCATGCAAGTTCTGGGCCGTAATACTGCAGAGACGTGTTTGCATTGATTTTCCTGCATTCAGACTAAGGTTTTCCAAAGTACACCTGGGGTCTCTCAGGGGTCTGGAGCCGCGTCACGACCATTGTGCGGCTTGGCAAAGATGGCTGCCACTGCAGATGTACAATATGCGCAGGCGCGAAGGGTAGGGGGCAGCTACCCCCTCCCCCAGTTCCGCAGTTGAGGGAGGGGTAGTTTATGCAGCTTCTGCTGGGGCAATTTCAGCGGCACCCTCCTCAAAGCGCAGTGCTAAGGGAAGGAGGCGGGCAAGAGTGCTAGCTGCCCTCTCCCTAAAGTACTGCAGTAGGGAAGGGTGAAGGATTTGGGGTGCGCAGGCGCAACAGAGAAACCGCCGTCTTTGCGCTGCAGTGGGGCGGGCACCAGAGGAAGGGGTTTGCGAAACCTCCGCCCAGCGGGGATGGCTGCCACCCCCTTAACCTGTCCGATATAATGCCTGCTCCTTCCCTGTTGTGCTGCAGTGGGTGGAGGGAAAGGAGGACAGGGATATGTTTTGCCTGTACCTTGTGGCCTCCACTTCCCCATAAGGCCACTTCCAAGGGGAGAGGGCAACAAGGCAAAGGATTGTATATTCTATGCTAGCCAGGACTGGCAGCCATGCTGTGCCCCCGCCTTTCTGTGGTGCAGTAGAAGGGAGAGATGGGAGCCTAGAGGGCAAGAAAGGCAAAGCCATCCTATGATCCACAGTGCTACTGGTGCGGGAGATTTTAAATCTTGTTTGCTGACTTTTTAGAAATGCCCACCTTATCATTTTCATAGTTTCCCTAGGTTGTATTGTGAGCAATATACTTGCTCTTAATATTCAGAGGGGATTCCGTAACCCTTTAAACAACTCTCATTCCTATAATGTTTGATTTCCACTTTCCAGATTTTATCATTGTGTCATGTTTCTTAATCTCTGGATAGTCCTTTAGTGATGCTGCTTTTATAGACAGTTTCCTTAAACCAGGCATCAGGGCTTCTCCAGGGTTCTTAGGAGCTGAGAACTGTAACTTTGTTTTGCTCAAGAACAGGGGACAACATCAGAAGAGTAGAATGGTACATGGGTGTTAGTATTGGATTAGGGAATTCTTGCCCCCGTTTGATTTTTAAAGTGGTGCTTTTGATCCATCAGTTTTGAAGTTGGAGCTACTATGAAAATTTGGTGAGAAAGTATAATTAACAAAGTAACCATTCTAGTATTCTGTATCCTACCTCTTGTGGGAGGCATTTTCAAGGATATTGGGTTTTTTTTTCAGGATTTTAATGAGCTTGCGTTCTTTTATTTTTCTTCTCTCTTTTCTTTTCTTTCTTCCTCATCTATCGCAAACAATTTGTCTGGTTATGCTGAGTTGGAATGTAATTAAGGAAAACATAAACCCAGAAGCCTTGGAAAGCTTGTTGTGGAATCTTCTTGAGTAGTTTTAAAAATAGCAGAAGTCTGGAATTTTGTTGCTTGTTTTTCTTAATTGTGTACAAAAACTGCATCAAATAATTATATTTTGATTTAACTTCTGATCATTTTGGCTATTGGCAAAATGAGCGTGTATTATCCTGGTCAGCCATTTTGTAGTTTTTCACGCAGGCTCGGGATCTCAATATGGCGGATCCCTTTGGAAAGACCTCTGAGGTTTCAAGGTCTCTGCTCTGCCCATTGAATATTTGGCTTAGTATCAGGGCTTTTTGAAAATAATTTTGAAAATGATTAGGCAGTATGAACCTTTCTGTGGTTTAAAGCAAGGAAAGAGTCCAGGGTCTGTTGTATTGCTATCTAGGGCAAAGTAATGTCTTGTTTGGGTTTATTCAGAGTTTGTTTTGTATTAACTTGATTTGCCTAGTGCATCTGTCCAGTATTTCTTTGCTGAAATACTTTCTGCATATGTGGTGATGGTACATCTTTATTTCTCCTGTTTATTCTAAATGTTCTCAGATTTGTTTTTGAAAAATTCCTCATTTAAGATGTCAAGCCCTCTTAAAATTAATCTTATTTTTTTAATAGGAGTTTATTTGACACAATGCTATATTAGTTTCAGATGTACAATATAGTGATTCAACAACTGTATATGTTGTGCTGTGTTCACAAATGTAGTTATCTGTTGAAATACAGTGCTTTTAATTAATATGATGTTTGGCTTTCTCTGACTTGTTTCACTTAGCATTAATATCCTCTACGTCCATCGTCTTGTCAAAAGTGGGAAAATTTTATTCTTTATGGCTGAGTAATATTCACTGTGTGCATATATATGCTGCATCTTCCTGATCTATTCATCTATGGGCGGATACTTAGATAGTTGCTTTCATATCCTGACTCTTATAAATAGTGCTGTAGTCAACGCAGGGTACATGTGTCTATGTGTCTTTTTGAATTAGTGCTTTTGTTTTCTTTGGGTAAATACTCAGAAGTGGAATTACTGGATCATAGGATATTTCTGTTTTTAACTTTATGATGAACTTATATACTGTTTTCCACCATGATTGCACCAGTTTATATTCTCTCCAAGAGTACATGAGTTGTTTTTTTCACATTCTTGCCCACACTTCTTGTCTTTTTGATACTAACCATTCTGAATTAAATGGTATTGTTTGCATTTTCCTGATGATAAGTGATGTTGAGCATCTTTTCATGTGTCTGTTGGCCCCTTTCTTTAAAAAAATGTCTGTTCAGTTCCTCTGCCAATTTTTAATTGGATTGTTTTATTGTATTATTATTATTATTTTTTGGTGTTGAGTTGTAGAAGTTCTTTGTATTTTTTGGATATTGACCCCTTATCAGATATTTGTAAATATCTACTGAGTAGGAATTCAGTAGGTTGTCTGTTTTGTTGACGTTGTCCTTTCCTGTGAAAAAGCTTTTTTTTAGGGTGTAAGCCCTATAGTTTTATCTTGCTTGTTTCCCTTGCCAGAGGAGAACCATATAGAAAAATGTTGCTAAAGCCAACGTCCAAGAAATTACTGCTTATGTTTTCTCTAAGGAATCTTATGGTTTCAGGTCTCACATTTAGATCTCCAATCCATTTTGAGTTTAATCTCTTTGACACTGCACTCTGCTGCTTAGCTATATATATTTAGGGAAGAATCCTTGAAGTAATCAGGGTATGAGTATTATCTCAACATGACAGGGACAATGAAATTTTTGGTCTTCAGTTTACATTAAGATTTTTTTGCTGGTCCTCTTTGCCCCTCCCTCTTTTGTGGCTCAGAGCCAGGAAGCTTGAGTAAGAGTTGTTTGTGGATGGTTAAAGTTGTCTCCTTCACTAACAATGTTGGGAAAGGAAGTGATTTATTTTGCTTTCTAGTTCCTGAATGCTGATGGCTTAGAATTTCCTTTTTGATGATTCCACAGGTTTTGGTTGAGAGGCACTGACTGAGTTTATGTGAAGGTCTGTAGACTGAGATGACCTCACTCACATTTTCTTTTTGGTTTTATTTTTCATTCTTGAAATCTTAGTAGTTGAATTTTTATTAAGATTTTTTTTAACATTTATTCATTTTTGAGAGAGATAGAGTATGAGTAGGGGAGGGGCAGAGAGAAAGGGAGACACAGAATCCAACTCAGGCTCCAGGCTCTGAGCTGTCAACACAGAGCCCAATGCAGGGCTCGAACACACAAACTTCAACATCATGATCTGAGCTAAAGTGGTATGCTTAACTGACTGTCACCCTGGTGCCCCTTTTTTTTCTTTTTTTGTAGGATATAAGGCATATTAAATATTTAACAGAATGTTTAGACTGCTGGGAAAAAACAGTGTGATCTGATCCCTTTTTCCTTTTTGGTGTACTTCCAAATTAGTATTATTATTATTTTTTAATGAAAATAATTTTGGAGCAAAAATATTAATGCGCACACAAAACTTTTTCCCTTTATTTTTATTTATTTTAAGTGAGTTCTATGCCTAACATGGGACTTGAACTCACAATCCTGAAATCAAGAGTCACATGCTTGCATACTGTACCAACTGAGCCAACTAAGCTCCCCATCTTTTTTTTTCTTAGCTTTAAATGCTTATTTTCTTAGAGCTGGTTTCTAGGTTGGGAATACGGTAGGAAGATTTTAAATTCATACACGTGTGCGTGTATACTTAGGAGAAACTTCTAATGTTATCAAAACAAAGCTGCTCATAGATGATTTTATATGTAGTTTAAAAATGGATTCGGAAAATTGAATAAATGTGTTTGCTGGTTCTTTTCTCAAATGAACTCAGATCCTTTCATACTGAGCAACTGGTATGAAGGGATAAAGGAACAAGATTTTCATTTTTAAAATTTTTTGGTAATGGAGCGTTCTCATTTGTACTATTAGGTTATCGTGATTGATGGTCTTTGACATAGAGGTTCATCATAGTTGTTTTTATTATATAATTTGAATATAACATTGTATTAAGTATATTTGTGAAGCCATGTTTCATCAGTAAATACTTAATTCATTTTTGGGACTGAGTGACATTCCAACATTTTGAATATACAGTACCACATCATATTTTGTTGATCCATTTTTTTGGTGGTTGTGCTTTGGGTTTTTTCCACTTTTTGGCTCTTATGAGTAATACTGCTAGGAACTTTCATACCCAAGTAAACGTTTTTATTTCACTCTCTCTAGGAGTGGAGTTGCTGTGTCAAATGTTAACTATATTCTTCACAATTGTAGGAAGTGCCAGAGGCTGCACCATTTCATGTTCCCACTTACAAGTTCTCCATCTCTTCCTTCACTCCTGAGGTGTGAAGTGGTGTGTTTATAGTTTGATTTGCATTTCCTTAATGACTATAGTGATATTAAGTATATTTTCTTGTGCTAATATAAATTTGTATGTCTTTGGAAAGCAGTCTGTTCTAATCTTTCAACCATTTTGAAGTGGAGTTATTTTTTTAATCAAATTACATACCTTTATCATTAAAAAATCTGATGTACATAATGTGATTTTTAAATGATTTCTATTGCTTGGTTAGAACTTTAAATTTTTTGATAAAACAACTTGGGCTCACTGGAAAGCTATTTGACTGGATTACTTTGGTTCTAACATGAATTCTAAAAATAGCAAGAGTTCAGAGAATTAGCCTTGGGCTGTTTCCTTTGAATTCTGCCTTTGAAATAATTATGTTGCATGACTTTAGTACAGTGTTTTTCCTTTTATCATTTCTGCCATAGCATTTTTAAATTGCAGTTTTAGGAGTTGTTCCTGTAGTTTCTAACATGGACTACCAGGTGCAAGATTTCATGCTCAGATCCGTTGAGCAGCCATTTGGTAAGCTGTTCTGCAAATCATAAGATGGTGGTAGCTATACTGTTTTACATATTAATGTTTTGCTGAAACATTCCTTTTATCTCTTATTTTGCAGATCTTAGGAAAGCAACATTTGCATAGGAGGTTGCTTAAGTAGAGCTTTTGCATTTTATACTTTATGCTTTATTCCATTTTACTATACAATGTCCTAATAAGATATTTTCGGACTAGTTTTGAAATCAACATTGCTATTTTTTCAGGGTTATGTAGGTATGGGTATTGAGTAGATGAGTGTATATAAATACTTTATTTTTGCTTAACTGATACCGCACCCCCCCCACTTCCTGCCCAGTTTTCTGATATTAAGGGGTTTTTAAAGGGGGGAAGTGTCTTTAGGATAGATCCTGACTGTTGGAGGATATTCTAATGTTTAAATTTTGCCTTATTTCCCCCATTTTTATTAAGATACAATTGATATACATTACTTTTTTTCTTTTTTCTTTTTTTTTTTGAGAGGGAGAGAGCGAGAATGGCGGGAGAGGCAGAAGGAAGGGGAAACAGGATCCCAAGTGCTTGGGGCTCTACTCTGACAGCAGAGAGCCTGATGTAGGTCTCCAACTCATGAACCATGAGATCATGACGGAGACGAAGTCAGATGCTTAACCAACTGAGGCACCCAGGCACCCCCACTACTGTACCTTGTTTTTGTTTGTTTGTTTTAAATATTTTATTTATTATTGAGAGAGAGACACACACACAGAGCATGAGTGGGGGAGGAGCAGAGCAAGAGAGGGACACAGAATCTGAAGCAGGCTCCAGGGTCCAAGCTTTCAGCACAGAGCCCAAAGTCAGGCTCGAACTCACAAGCCGTGAGATCATGAGATCATGACCTGAGTTGGACACTGAATCGACTGAGCCACCCAGGCACCCCTACTGTACCTTGTTTTAATTACATTACAAGCACTTTAAAATATCCATCATGTTAAATACAGCCCTAAATACAGCCTTTATTTAAGTAAGTGGTTATTTTAAAGTTGTTGAAGTCTATCAAATTTCCCTTTCTGTTTTCAGGGACCGCTTACACCTGAGACGGACTACGGAACAGCACGTACCAGAGGTGGAAGTCCAAGTCAAACGTAGGAGGACAGCCTCACTGAGCAACCAAGAGTAAGTACATTCTGAATAACCAATTTTGGTCAGAATTCTTTTTCAAATCAGGGGGCCCCTGGGTGGCTTAGATGGTTAAGCGTCCGACTTTCGCTTAGGTCATGATGTCGCGGTTCGTGGGTTCGAACCCCGCGTCGGGCTCTGTGCTGACTGCCAGCTCAGAGCCTGGAGCCTGTTTCAGTCTGTGACTCCCTCTCTCTCTGACCTTCCCCTGCTCGCGCTGTCTCTCTCTCTCTCCTAGAAATAAATAAAAAAATATTAAAAAAAAAAGAATTTTTCAAATCAAAACAAAGTATAATGCAATGAGGATGTACTGAAATGAATTTATTGGTTAGTGAAAGAAACTTAGGACTGTAATATAGAAGATATAGTAAATGGTTAATTATCCTTAACCATGTAGTACTAACTTCTGTTAAAAAATTTAGTAAAGGGCATTTTTTTAATCCCAGATGTGTATGTGGGTTATATTTCCATAAAATTCAGCATATTTCAACTTTGATATTTAAATTATACCTGTTTTATTTATATTGTGACTAAACCACACTTTGTGTTTTGCAAAATGTTCTGTGCATTTGATGGAATGCTAATTTATGTATTCATACTTTGCAATGTTTTTGGTTAGTGCATTTATCCAATTAAAAATTTGAAATATATGGGGCACCTGGGTGGCTCAGTTGGGTAAGCGTCCGACTTCTGCTCAGGTCATGATCTTGTATTTTGTGAGTCTGAGTCTTGTGTCAGGTTCTGTGCTGACAGCTCAGAGACTGGAGCCTGCTTCAGATTCTGTGTCTCCCTCTCTCTCTGCCTTTCCCTCAACCCACACTCTGTCTCTCTCAAAAATCACATCCTTTTTTAAAATTTTGAAATAGTTAGGATATTTACACGTGGATACACTTTTAACTTTAGATTTCCAAAAGTCAGATTTTAGTACAAAATATCAACATTTTTAATGACCTGATATATATTGAGCATTCATTACAACTTGTATTTTGTTATTATTATAAATCTTGACAGTATCAGTGGGTAGCATTTTTTTTTTCCTTCACCAAAGCTGTTTTATTTGGTTATTTTCCACAATTACAAGTAATAAACATACATGAGTATAGTTTTTCTTTATAAAACATAACTTTCAGATAAAATGAATTCACTTCAACTTACCAGTTCTTTCCCTTCCCTCCCTGGAGATAATCCACAGGTATGTAGATGTCTATACTTTCAGACCTTTTCCTATATATTCATGTGTATACGCACATGGTATGGAGAGGAGGGAGGCATACTTGTGATTTGTTTGCCTATATATGTAAGATTTATTGTTCTGCAACAGTATGTGTTGGGGATCTTTCTATGTGAATGCATATAAATCTACCTTATTTATTTTACAAATTTTAGACTGTAGGTGGTATAATAATTATATTCATAATTAGCTTACTTATATTTAGGCTGTTTGAATTTCTTAGTGATTATAAACAAAGATAAGGGCAGTCAATTTGAAAGCATTGATATTCATTATTTACATTTTATTTCTTCTTCAAATGTAAGACTTTTTAAAAAAATTTTTAATGCTTATTTTTGAGAGACAGAGACCAAGCATGAGTGGGTGAGGGGCAGAGAGAGGGAGACAGAGTCTGAAACAGGCTCCAGGCACTGAACTGTCAGCACAGAGCCCCATGTGGGGCTCAAACCCACGAATCGTGAGATCATGACCTGAACCAAAGGTAGACGCTCAACCAACTGAGCCAACCAGGCGCCCCGTTATTTGCACATTTTACATGGTGGAAAATTGTTTTCACTTGCACATTTTAAATTACTGGTGAGGCTAATGATTTCCCCATTTTCCCTATTTATTTTATTTATTATTCTTGAGCTTATTATTTTATTACTTTTTTATTTGGGGAATTATTTTGAAAAGAAGTATTTTGTGAATGAATATTTTATATAATTTTTCCTTTATAATAGACTTTTTGCCATTTTAATATCTCTTGTAATGTCTTTTATAACTTCAAAATTTAAAAAGTGACATTTTCTTTTTTAAATTGTTTAAAAATTATTTTTAAAGTTTATTTTTTTAAATTATTTTTTAAATATTTATTTTTGAGAGAGAGAGAGAGATCCAGAGCATGAGCAAGAGAAGGGCAGAGAGAGAGAGAGAGGGAGACACAGAATCTGAAGCAGGCTCCAGGCTTGGAGCTGTCAGCGCAGAGCCTGACATGAGGCTTCAACTCACGAACTGCGAGATCATGACCTGAGCCGAAGTCAGGTGCTTACCCAACTGAGTCACCCAGGTGCCCCTAAAGTTTATTTATTTGAGAGAGGTGGAGACAGTGCAAGTGGGATAGGATCAGAGAGAGAGAAGGAGAAAGAGAATCCCAGGTAGGCTCCATGTGCTGCCTGCACAGAACCTGATGAGGGGCTCAAACTCCCAAAACCATGAGATCATGACCTGAGCTAAAACCAGTTATACACTTAACTCGCTAAGCCACCCAGACACCCCAAGAAGTGACATTTTCCCCCAGAGAATCTAGAAGTATTTGAGATAATGGTGGAGGTATGGCGGGGAGAGTTCTTGAGGAAGGATCTTTTGTTAGTGGGTTATAGTTGCATCATATTTATTATATTTTGTTTGAGCCATTATCTTTATAGGATCAGTGTGGACCAGTATTAACAGGCAATCTCATCATTTTCTTTAAGCATTCTTTAGGTGTTATTTTTTGTCCACAGCTTTGGAAATATTTTGTTGCTTTCAAAGAAGTAACTTTATTTCTTGACTTCTTCTGTATATATTATATTTAAATACCATAGGGTGCTAAAATGGAGGAGGGGAGTTTTGAGTTAGGGAAATAGTGTAATCTCCGCAGTCACCTCTCTCTACTTGAGAGTATGTGATTATGGGGATGGGTAAGCCTGTAATATGCTCTAAGCCTGTACATATGCTCAGGATTCTCTAAGCCTGTACATATGCTCAGGATTCTCTCAGGATTGGGATATTTGATAGTTCTAGTCTGTTTATTTGAATGATAATCCATCAATATTATATACCTTTTGCCAAACTAAAAATTGTTGTGTGTACACCAGTTCTAATGGCTAATAAAGGATTGTTATTCATGTTGCATCCAAGACACAAAACAAAATTGAATAAAAACCAAAGTGTTGCAGACAGTACATCCCTCAGACCTACTATAACTTAATAGAAGCTCATTGATTTGTACTCCTAGAATTGATGGTTAGTCTTTCTTCCAATAGATCTATCAAGTAAATCAGTTTTGGATTTTGGGGCTGGTGAATGTCTTTCCTGTTTCTTGATGTATTGTAAATTTGAGAGAATTTTGATATTGGGACTGGAGAATCTTCTGGAGAGACACTTTTCTGTACCCTTTCAGATGTCTTTTTAAATTTATACCTTGCATTTCATGAAGTAAATGTTATGTGTACTTCATTTTATTTTCTCAGTTTTACCTTAGTCTTCAGTTAGGTTTCAGGTTAAACCCAAAAGAGACCCTCCAATAGGAGTTTAAAGAAGTAAAAACAAGAAAATGTTTTTTTTTCTTTTTTGGATGTAACACTTTTTAGAACCTTATTAGGTCAGAGACTTAGTTGCTGTTTGGTAATGAAAGGATTGTAACTGAGAATACCCAGATAAAGATTTAATTATCCATTGATTCAAATGGGACAGTTTAAAAGCATGGGCAGTGTAGTTTAGATCCTCAATGGAGTTAATGCAGACTTGATACAGGAAGGGTACAGTTCCTCCATAAGATTACCCTCAATTCAGATACCAGCTGCAAGCCCTAGAGTTTCTAGGTCACCTGAGCTTCTCAACAGCTAGATACAATTCAAGGTTTCCATTATTTCCTCAGGTTCTGTAATCTGTTAGAATAATTAACAGAACTCAAGAAAGCACTATACTTACTATTATGTTTACTATATGGGATACAAATCAGGATAAACCAAATGAAGAGACTCCTAGGACAAGATCTGTAATGTCTATGTCCTTAGGATGTAATACTGTCTCAGCACATCAGTGTATAGGTCACCAATCAGAAGCTCACCAGAACTTTGGGTGCCTTGTAGAGTTTTTATTAGAGTTTCAGTACTTGAGATGATTGAATAATTGGCCATATGATTGAAGTTCATCTCACTTGATGCCATCCCTTCCCAAGGGGTCAAGCTCAAAGGCCCAGCACTCTAATCACATGGTTGGTCTTTGTGCCTTGGCCAGCCCTTATCCCTGAATCATTGTTAGCATTGATTCAGGTGTGATCCAAGGGGCCCACCATGAATAATGAAGAACTCCTATCAGTTGGTAAATTCAAGGATTTAGAGGTTACTTCTCAGGAACCATGGACAAAAGTTAACCCAATTCGTTATTTGAAAACTGTGGCACCTGGGTGGCTCAATCGGTTAAGCATCTGACTTTGGCTTAGGTCATGATCTCGTGGTTCAGGAGTTCAAGCACCACATCAGGCTCTCTGCTGACAGCTCAGAGCCTAGAGCCTGCTTGCGATTCTGTGTCTCCCTCTCTCTGCCCCTCTCCCACATGCTCTGTCTCTCAAAAATAAATAAAAAACATTATTTTAAAAAAATATGTTGGGGAGGGGAAAGGGGTTGATGGGCATGGAGGAGGTCACTTGTGGGGATGAGCACTGGGTGTTATATGGAAACCAACTTGACAATAAACTATTAAAAAAAAAAGTAGAACTACCCTACAATTCAATGCCTGTACTACTGGATATTTACACAAAGGAATAAAAAATACTGATGTGAAAGGGAAAAAAAACATGTTATTTAAAAAGTATGGAAAATAGTGGAGTACTTTTGTCAAACTCATTTCCAAATCTACTATGGAATAGTTTTACATACACACACACACACACACACACACACACACATACATATGTACATAAATACACACATACTTAACGAGGGAAGATTGCTGGTGATTACTTTTTATGCTTGTCTTGTTAGCCAGTAACACTTTGTACATTTCTTCATCATTCTCAGAATCAGATTCACAAATTGATTACTGATCCATAGGGATATATTAAGGGCTTTTCTACGAAATTCTCTTCTGACTAATAGGTAGTCAGTTTACAGTTTGAGAGTCTAAACAGCCTGGGCCCTGGTAGTTCCTTGTTTCAGGTGGTTGCTCCTCAGGAGTCTGAGTATGGATGACAGTCTTAACGTCTCCTGGAAATGGCTTAGCAAATGCCTCACTCCTCTTATTAGGGATTAAAGAATTGTCTCCAGATAGGATTGGAAAGTGAGTAATGGATATGGTACTGATGGTATTTCCACAGTTTTTAAAAAATGTTTATTAAATTTTGAGAGAGAGAGAGCATAGGTGGGGAAGGGTCATAGAGAAAGGGAGACAAAGAATCTGAAGCTGTCAGCACAGAGCCCAATGCAGGGCTCAAACTCCTGAATCATGAGATCATTACCTGAGCTGAAACCAAGAGTACAACGCTCAAATGAGTAAGCTATTCAGGCACTCAAATACAGGGCTTTTTAAATCAAAATAATTCTTTTTTAATTCCTTGAGTAGTATCCTATTTATCCAAAGTGGAAAGTATCCTGTTCCTTACACATTACTGTGTACAGGGAGACTCCTGTTTCTTCTTAATATCTCTTCATAAGGTAATGGCATGCTCTGATCCTAATTGAGGATTTTTTAAAAATGTAAGGATCTCCACAATTCATTTCATATTGTTATCTATATAAGCAAATCTCTTTTCATTTATATTTATTTATATGTATTGTGCTCTTGTCATAGGTGTCAGCTCTACCCAAGGCGATCTCAGCAGCAGCAAGTACCTGTGGTGGATTTCCAGGCGGAACTGAGACAGGCATTCTTAGCGGAGACACCAAGAGGTGGTTAAAGCAGTATTGGAACATCCAGGTTAGCTGATTTTCAAGTGAAAAACCAGGGTAGAGCTGATACAGTCATGGTTAGGAATAAATAATGTGTTTGGAGGTCGCTGTAGTTATTTGGGATATGTTAAATGTTTTCCTTAAAATTTTCATATTATAAGGACATTGCAGAAAGTTTAAAAATGTGAAAGCAATTGGATCATGACATTCTTACCTTAATATTTTACTTTCCCAGTCTTGCATGCTTTTTAAGTAGTTTTATTCATATCTAAATTCTATTGATTTTCAAATTAACGTTATAAGAACAAACTTCATTATAAATGGCTGCTGAGTATCCTATGAATCAATGTTTTCTAATTACTTATTGTGAGAAACTTCATCTTTTTCCTGGTAATTTTAATAAAGCTTCAGTGGACTGCTGAGCATAATGTATCAGATAGAATTATTTCCTCAGATACGTAGATATGAAAATAAATTGAATCAGGAATATAAACCTTGAGTTCATTTTTTAAACTGTATTACAAAATGTTAGTCTTTTGCCTTGAAAACAATATGAGTGCCTGATGACGAACACTTACCTGCATTGATTGTTTTAATTACATATCATTTGTGCCTACTGAATTATAAACATACATCACATTCTTAATCAGATAAGCTAAATATTTTCCCATGCATATTTACTAACTATTCCTTTTTGTTTTCTTTTTTTCGCTTTTGTTTTCAACAGAGTATTTGAATCAGCTGACAATGTATCAGTGTATTTGATTCAGCTGACAATGTAATAAAACTATTATCCATGATTTTTTCACTGTGATGTAGATTTATTTACAGTCTGTCTTTCTATGTTTTATGTGACTTTTTTTAATTTTAAGATTTGAATACTGCAATCAAAAAGGTTTGACACACTTTTTAGAAACTAGGAGAGAAAGGGAACTTATGGATGAATTTTCTTCTAGATTTTTGTCATTTCTGTTTTAATATATTACCCCTCAATTCAAATTAATTAGGTTTGTTTATAGCTACTATTTTGACTTTTAAAGCAAAAGAGAAAAAAAAAATGTAAGTTTTCTGGAAAAATTCTCCCCTGCTGAATCCTTTACTCCGCATTTTCCAGTAATAACCTGGAATTGATTACAAGGCAGTGGAATTGATTCAGGCAACAGAATCTGATCATTGTCCCCAGCTGTTTCCAGGGTAGGGCCATTTTTAAATGACTCTGAACAATGAATTTTTTTTTTCAACCAGGAATCTTTTGGCTTCTCAGTGCATTTCATATACTTTTGTAAGTTCCTAAATATTTTATTTATTTATTTATTTATTTACTTACTTACTTACATGAGCCTCAAACTTAAAACCTCAAGATCAAGAGTCACATGCTCTATTGACTGAGCTAGCCACGCACCCCTGCTATTTAAATCCTACATTATGATTTGCAAATATAATCATGTAATTTTCTAATACTGTTTTATTCTAGTCTCAACTGATAAACAGCACTGGTTACTAAGATTATTCTAGAGCTGACCCACTCACTGTCTGTTTTTGTAAAAACAAAAATTTTATTGACACACAACCAAGTCCTTGTATTTATGTATGGTCTGTGGCTGTATTTGGAACCACAGGAGTAGACTGGAATAGTTGTAAGAGATTAAATGCAGGCAAAGCCTTAAATATTAATCCTCTTCCTTAAAAGAAAGTTGACTGGCATCTTAGAGAACCACATTCAAAGGTGAAAACATCAGGTTGGGACAATGGTTGAGTGGTGATACTATAGAATGTTGTAAAGAAAAAGGAGTTATAGGAAGGAGGGTCTATAAATGAAGTAAACATTAAGGGTAGAGAATCAAATGAATTTCTGAGATGAGGGTCAAACCTAACAATTACATCTAAAGAATAAATGTAGATGGGTAGGTTTTTAAAGATATTTTAACAATTGATATGCTTCTTTTTTTTTCCTATAAAAATCTAAAGCATCCTAGTGATAGACAAGAAAAGTGTGAAAGTAAACCAAAGATTTTAAAATGCATGTTTTAAACCTACCATAAGGTTGAATTTTCTTTCATTTTGCCCACTTTTTTAGTTGGAATCATGCTTTTAACAAATTTATTTTGTATTTATTCCATTTAAATTGTATCATTAATGTTTCCTCATTTTATCAGTCCTCATAATTGTCATTTGTGATGAATAAATGATAATTCATTCATTATTTACTTTTCCCTTGTACTTGTTTTTTTTTCTATGCTGTTATAAATATTCTATATTTTTAAATATATAGTATGGTATGTTAAATTTATTAGGATAAGAGTCCAATTGAGGACTGCAGGGTATAAATGTTAATCTGACTCTTATATGTTCTGTTCCATTGCTTTCTGACATCATCATATGCATTGTTGATTGCCATTTAGAACAATTACTACTAGTGCTAATTTCTCAGTACCAACTCTGATGTCTTTTTTTTTTAATTTGATAAATAAATAGTTCCAAAAAAGGAAAAGTGTGTGTGTGTGTGTGTGTGTGTGTGTTTAACTGGTATTGCTTTCTAGATGATTTTCCACTTATTTGTGTTATCTCCTTTTACTTGTTAAACTTTTTTGTACATTTTCTGTGAAGGGTGTGCTATTTTACCTGGTTTGAATGAGCACTAATGCATTCCTGTTATTGTATGATTTCTTACTTGCTTTATGTGATTTGGCTAGGTTCGACCATCTTTTTTTTTTTAATGTTTATTTACTTTTGAGAGACAGAGCACAGGCAGGGTAGGAGCATAGAGATTGGGAGACACAGAATCCAAAGCAGGCTCCAGGCTCTGAGCTGTCAGCACAGAGCCCAATATGAGACCCAAACCCATGAACCATGAGATCATGACCTGAGCTGAAGTTGGATGCTTCGCTGACTTAGGCACCCAGGTGCCCCAACCATCTTATCTTTTCACTTATTTTTTTTTTAAGTTTTATCATTTGAAAAGTTCCCAAAAGTTTGAGAGCTTCCCAAAAGTTTCAGAACTTCTATGAAAAATCTTAAAATTTTTGAGTCCGGGACTTGGGCTATTTGTTTGCTATGTGCCATTTGATGTAAGGAGATTTATCATAATTGCTAATTCTTCAGTGCAGTGTGATTTCACTATTCTTTTCCTTTTCATGAGGCATTTTGCTGTCATTTGTTGTGGAGATACATTTGGTCAATCTCCAAAGTAATATATCCTTTTCCTGTTACAAGAGGTCATGATTATGGTGTACTAAATTTAGGGATAAGAGATAACTTTTTCTAATTTCAAGTCTATTCATTAAGGGGAAGTCTTTCTTAGTCACTCCAGGCTGAGTTGTGAGTAGTGTATGTGTATATTTTATTTTATAATATAATAATTTTATATAATATTTTATTTTATAAAATATATATTATTTTGTATAAAGTAATTTTACATCATATTACATGTCCATATCCCCAGTTCTCTAGGTCTCCAATTCTTTTTTTTAAAGATATTTTTGGAAATCAGTATTTTTTGTTTTAGTGTTTACTTTTGAGAGAGAACACGTGCACATGAGCTGTAGAGGGGAAGAGAGAGGAGGCAACAGAGGATCCAAAGCAGGCTCTGTGCTGACAGCAGAGAATCTGATGCAGGGCTCAAACTCAAAAACTATAGACATGACCTGAGCTGATGTAGGATGCTTGACAGAGTCACCCACCCGTGTGCCCCTCCAATTCCTTAGTCTGTGACTCATCTTGAGGTGCATTTTTATGCTTGATAACTGGTTAACAAAATATAGTAGTTGTGGAAGGAGTTTGGAAACTCAAAACAGGTTAGAGGTGATGGACAGAAACAGGACTGACTGGCTTTCTCTTTATTCTTCTGCTATACAATTGTTTAAATTTGTTGGTTTCTTATAACTAAACTATAAATTAGGACTGATAGTTGTGTGTTCATTGAGGTGTCAGGTGGGACAGAACATTTCAAACTGAGGCTGATGGGAAAATTTGTATGCACAAATGTTTTTGGCATCTGAAGGTAAAAAGTTTTGTTTTGAATTTTAAATTTTTACTGGAGAGGTGACTAACTACAAATTTACCTTAAATGCACACTTGATGCTGGTTTCTATTATATTCATCTTTATATAAGATACTTTTCTGTGGTTTCATTTTTTTCCCTTAAATGAAATCTTGAAATCTAGCCCTACCATTTTTTAATTTTCTCTCTAATAATCACTGTCTTGTGGCTCAGTATTTGGTAGCATGTCCGATTGTTAATGGTAAAAGGGATATGATCCAGTAATAGTGTCTTGTTGAATGGTTAGCTTTTTTCTTTTTTTGCACCAACAGTGATCTAAAAAGCATTGTTAGAAACTTTTTACAATGTTGAAAGATCCTGACATTTTACATTTTAAAAGCAACTTTACTCATGTATAGTGTATATACCATAAAAAAATCACCTAAATTCTTGTAAATTTACTGACTGACTTTTGCAGCCATTGCCAGGAATTTTCAGGACTTTCCATTTCCAAAGTAAGATCCTTCATGTTCATTTACATATATACGTGTTTCCACCCCCAACTTCAGATTTACCACTTAATTTACTTTCTGTTTTTATGAATTTGTTTCTATTTTTTTATCTGTTTCTGTAGATGTTTTACTTTCTGTTACTACGGATTGCTGAAGATTTTAAATTTTAGTAGATATAAAAAATGAAAATAGTTAATGATTAAAAATAAAGACATATAAATATTCTTGGATTTAGACTCTGCTTTATAGATAATCCTGTCAGAATTCAGAACATCTATATTATAAACCTTAAACTACTCCTGTGAGTTTGGGTTATAAACTACATTGATTTGGGGAGGGGGTGGCATGTCAGTCTGCTAATTTGAACAGATCTTTTGGGATCATTACCTGTCAGTTTTATGTAAAACATTATGTCATATACAAAGGTTGGCTACTAGAAAAGGAGGGTCTCCTTGATGTCATTGTATCTTAGAAGACCTACATTGGGTAGATGGGAAGAAGAGGCAGGTTTATAGATATAGTCATGATGGAGAAGTATGGACAGTGTTAAGGAGGGTATAGGCAAAAAGTATTTAAGAAAATGCACAAAACGTGTGTGGCAGTTTGCATTTGGAGAACAAAGATTAGAAGATATTCTGACTAGTAGCAGGAATTTATTTTATAGACAGTTTGATACTCCACAAAGTTCTTGTAATGCATTTAACTGCCATCAAATTTTTGTAATTATAGGGAAACTTTTCTACATCTTACCTACTCTTACTGAATTCTTTCTTTCATACCATTCTGTTCTCTTTTGATCTAGTGTCATATAGAAAACTATGTCCTCAACACATATCTTTTACCTTATTATTTTGATGTTATAGTTCACAACCACTATTTTAATTATTTTATTTCCATATAGTAAAATAGATTTTATTTCCATTTCATAATCTTCTGACCCAGTATACTTTTCTGTTTGCAAAGTGTCTGTATTGAAAATACAGAACAAGTTTATTAGAAATGTCTGTATAATTAAAAGTAAAATTATATCAGATTTTGTATATGATGCTAGGCTACATTTTTTGCATAAGGCCAAATTCCCATTCAAGAGTAATATAATTTGTGTGTTTGCTTTTTAAATAAGTGTAATTAGTAGTTTGAGATTCTTTTCCAGTTTTGACTTGATTTGGTTGCCATACTCAAGCATTTTTCTTAATATTGGAAAAACGATAACACTATTTTTATGCATGTTCTTTTAATTGCTATGAAAATTGCCTATATATCCATATAATCAAGTGTTGTTTTATGTCCCATTTTTATATAGGAAGTCATAAGCAGGTGCATGATAATGCATTCGGTTCTTGGTAAAGGAATATTATTTAGAATTACTTTGAAGAGGTTTTGGCAGAGTCTTTGGGAGGCATTGAGGTTGAAAACCTTTAGGTGGCTTAGCTAAGAACCAAAAATTTTAATTAATTCAGGAGAATAATTCAGATGGCTGTGAAGCTTAATGACATGTCAAAATGTTGTAGTTGAGATATAGGTTAACTTAGGACCAGAGAATGAATGTAGGACCACTGATTTTTAGAATGGAAAATGAAAGTGATTTTTGAAACATTTAAAAATATCTGTATAATATAAAAATTTAATAAACATTGTCAATTTTAAGTGTGTAAAATGTGGAAGTTAAGGTGAAGGAATGGTGAAATTTG
Organism: Hyaena hyaena; assembly: GCF_003009895.1. Classification (NCBI taxonomy): domain Eukaryota; kingdom Metazoa; phylum Chordata; class Mammalia; order Carnivora; family Hyaenidae; genus Hyaena; species Hyaena hyaena. The sequence goes on along the minus strand of NW_024081804.1, from coordinate 105,038 downwards.
GTGTTCATGTGGTGGGTATGGAACATGGGAGGTGTTTTTAAATATGTGTGTTACAGTGATTTTCATGCAAAATTGTCTGCCTGTTTTTTAAACATGGTACATTGCAGTGCAGCTAGATCATGCTTTCCTCTGCAGGCTCCATCTACTGTTTGAAGCTTCTGCCCCAAGCTTGCATTGTTTGTAGGAGAACCTGCGTCATACCTTTATCTGTAGCCTTCCCTTAGGTATTAAGGATCCTGAAACCTTTCTTCGGACATTGGATTTGGTGGAACAGCAACCATGGTAAGTTGTATATTAAGGCAGAAGGGTGAAAAGCTACTGGAAGGGCCTAAAATAAAATTTGCCAGCGTGTGGGGTTTTTTTTTATTCTTGATGTTAGAAACAAGGAATCAATCTTAAAGAGTTGGTATCTCATTGTATGGAATATCACCTGAAGAAGAGCTATGTCCCTTGTCCTATTTTAGTGATAAAATGGTTTGGAAAACATCTTTTTTTAAGTTGATCTATTTATTTTGAGAGACAGAGTGAGCAGGAGGAGCAGACAGAGAGGGAGAGAGAATCCCAAGCAGGCTCTGCACTGTCAGCACAGAGCCTGACACAGGACTTGAACCCACTAACTCTGAGATCATGACCTGAAGCCGAAGTTGGACCTGAGCCACCCAGGCACCCTAGTTTGGAAAAGATTTACTAAAGAGGGATCTTCTATGTGAGAAAATACAGAAGAGAATTTTGGTCATGATTTACAATAATAAGGGACCATCCAGCAGATGGAGGATCCTTAATTAGGTTATAATAGACAAAAAGTCTACTTTGAAAATGGAGGGATTTAGGACCTTGGGCTTCGGTAAAAACACACATAATCAGTTTATAGAGAGATACAGCATCTTAATCAGTTTTTGTAGTTCTGTTAAAGTTTAGATAGTTGGGAGCATGTATTCTCAACAGGAAGGCTATCCCAAGGCATAAAAAATTGATTTTGAGAAGTGGAAAGAATATTTGATTTTACAATGGCTTGTGGTCTTCCAGAGGAAAACAGAATATACATAAAGTATTACAGCATTTTTTAAAGGTTTATTTTTGAGAGAGAGAGAGAGACAGCATGAACAGGGGAGGGTCAGAGAGAGAGGGAGATACAGAATCCGAAGACAGGCTCCAGGCTCTGACCTACCTGTTAGCATAGAGCCCAACGTGGGGCTCGAACCCACGAACCATGAGATCATGACCTGAGTTGAAGTTGGACACTTAACCGACTGAGCCACCCAGGCGCCCCAGTATTACAGCTTTTTAAAGATTCAGTGGAGGGGTGCCTTGGTGGCTTAGTCGGTTGAGTGTCCGACTTTCGCTTAGGTCATGATGTTGCGGTTCGTGGGTTCGAGCCCCGCGTCGGGCTCTGTGCTGACTGCCAGCTCCGAGCCTGGAGCCTGTTTCAGTCTGTGACTCCCTCTCTCTCTGACCCTCCCCTGCTCATGCTGTCTCTCTCTCTCTCTCCTAGAAATAAATAAAACATTTAAAAAAATAAAAAAAAATAAAGTTTCAGTGGAGTGGGTGATTTAGGATAAAATTTGTAAAATTTTAGAGAAAGAGCTCGTGTGTGCTCCACAAGTGAGAGAGGAGCAATGAGAATCTTCTTTTTTTTTTCTTTGTAGGTGTAGGGATTAGTGGCCTGGCTATTTTTTTTTTTTTACATATACTTTTTAGAGACAGAGTGAGACAGAGAGTGAGCAGGGGAGGGGCAGAGAGAGAAGGAGACAAAGAATCCGAAGCAGGCTCCAGGTTCTGAGCTGTCAGCAAAGAACCTGATATGGGGCTCGAACTCACGAACTGTGAGACCATGACCTGAGCCGAAGTAGGACACTTAACTGACTTGAGTCACCCAGGCTCCCCTAAATATTTATATTTATTTATTGAGAGAAGAAGGGGGAGTGACAGAATCCAAGCAGGCTCTGCTTAATCAGCGCAAAGCCCAATGTGGGTCTCAAACTCACATACCATGAGATCATGACGGGAGCAGGAATCTGGAGTTGGACACGTAACTAACTGAGCCACTCAGGCACCCAGAGAGAGAGAGAGAGGGAGAATTTTTTAAAAAGTTTTTATTTATTTATTTTGAGAGAGCAAATGGGGGAGGGACAGAAAGAGGGAGAGTCAGTACCAAGCAGGCTCTGCACTGTCAGTGCAGAGCCCAATGTGGGACTTAAACTCACAAACAATGAGATCATGACCTGAGCTGAAGTTGGACACTCAACCGACTGAGCCACCCAGTCACCCCATGATAAAAATATTTTTAAAAAGTGCCTTAGTAGGGTAAATGAATCCAAAACAAATTTGAGAAACACTGATCCAAGTTCTTAGAGTAGATACAGGGTTTAATATAACTAGGACAGAGGCCTTTGGGGAACTAAATAGTGGTTTGTATTTGCATTGGGTTGATGCGAGTTGGGAAGTTTTTGATGGAGGTAGCAATTTCCCACTGTTTGGCTAGGTGTCTAGGGGAAAAGAAATAGTACATAGGGTCAAGTGTTCTGAAGGAGGGTGGGATTTGGGATTAAAATTGGTAAAAGAGAGGAATCAGAATGATAGAATACTAAACGGAAACTATATTTGTGACTCTGTTGGGAAGAAATGGGATAATGGGATACTGCATAGTCATTCTGAGAAGTAGAGGGTTCCACAGAGTAAGGTTGTTCTGGATCTAAATTCGGCTCCGTATCTTGAGACTGTGAAGCTATTTTTGGAGAAAATATGGGAGGGAAGATGTGTTAAGGAAACGAAGTTTGGATTGATTTATAGCAGTGGGGAAGAAATTGCAGGGAGAGTTAATAAAGTTACCATAGACAGCTTTTCTTACTCATTTCAGACTGTGGGAAAGAGCAGCAAGATGCTGCAACACATTGACTATAGAATGCGATGTATCCTACAAGATGGCCGAATCTTCATTGGCACCTTTAAGGCTTTTGACAAGCATATGAACTTGATCCTCTGTGATTGTGATGAATTCAGGAAGATCAAGTAAGACCACTTTGGGTTTGGATAATGGAATATTGAGGGAGAGGATAATAGGAGTAAGAGATTATAGAGAGTAACTGAAGGAGGTAGGGAAGATATGGTAGGGTTAGTCTTTTGTCTAACCTCTTGGCCTCATTTCTGAAGATCAGAGACTGCCAGTTTTTTTAATGTTTGTTTATTTTTTAGAAAGACAGAGCATGAACAAGAAAGGGACAGAGAGAGAGGGAGACAGAATCTGAAGCAGGATCTAGCTGTCAACACAGAGCCGGATGTAGGCTTGAACTCATGAGATCATGAACTGAGCCGAAGTTGGATGCTTAACTGACTGAGTCACCCAGGCGCCCACAAAGTCTCCCAGTCTTGAAGTCATTGTATTTATACTGCTGTTTTAAGTTTGCAGACATAGTAATGAACTTAACTTGGAATAGAACTATACAGTATGAGCAGAGTATCAAGTTATATTTATTTTAAAAAGTTAAGAAATATTAATAGGTTAAGTTCTGTAGCATTCCTTCAGAGGAAGGAATCTTATGAATAACAATTAACTCCTAAGGGTTGAGGAGTTAGTATATGATTAGAATACTCTAGGCCAGGTTTAACATTTGTTCATCCAGCCTCTGCATGCTCCTTGTTTTGTCAACTTGGTGTCAATTCCTAACCTTCTTTGCTTATTGTATTTGTGATTTGCCCATTTAATTTCTAAAGGAATATTTTCTGTACTTATGCTTTACCATATTAGGCTACCCTCTTTGTACCTGTAACCAGGGAGCTTCCTTTCACAGAGCACTACTGAGCCTCTGCAATAAGATCATAATAATTGGTGGATCTTAGTGGCATCCAACTTCCAGAAATTCAGTTGACTTTTCATTCAGAGTATTTGAGTTGGTATTTGTAGTATCTCTGTAAATTCAAGATGACGTTGTTTCTTATCATGGGGCAGAACTTATAAGGCATCACTGTTGACTCTTGGCTTGATTTAATTTATTGCCACAGTCTATGATATACTGTTCAGAAGTTTAATTTACGCACTTCACATAGGTTTTATTACATATGAAGAAAATGGTAGGTGATGCTCACCTTCACCTGCCTGTTTCTCTCAGGCAAATTTGAATAGAATTCATAACATATGCCACTTCATGTATTCTCAGTCTCCTTTATGCACAACAAGTATGATTATTTCAGAAATTCTAAGGGTGAATATTTCAAATGTTATTTTTTGTTTGTTTAAATAATCTTAACTTTTTACTGAAAATGAAAGAAACCCTTACAATATTGATAAATGCTAAAGGTATTTGATGACAGCGGTAGGCATATTAATTTCTGTTTAACATTTCTCACTAAGTTATGGGGATAATTTCACATGGATAATGCTTTAAATTGTACATTTTTCTCTGTGATAGTAAACAGGATTGTTGAATGACATTGTGTCAGTTGCTTTTAACTATGCATGTGGATTTTTGCTGCTGACAGTTGTGATTTTGTACAAGGTTTCTTTTTTATTTTTATCTTTTTAATTTTTATGGTGTCCCATGGTTATATAAGTGGTAAGGCCAGGGATACAAAACTGTCTGTAATCCAAAGCCTGTTCTGCTTTGTTTTTCTTTAACATTTGGTATGGCCTCATTGCCAGTAGTTCCCATTTTAGTTGTCTGTCACACAGGTTTGCTGAGGTAAAAAATGATTTAAAAGATTTACTTCCTATTTTAATATGAAAACAGTTTTTTAAAGTTTTAGCCACATCATTTGCATCTGTGTTTCATAAAGAAGAGATTAGTTTTGCTGTAGTAATAACATTAAGGGAACATTCTGGAAAATTTTGATTGGAAAAGAGCTTTAACATTTACCCTTAGGTCAGTGAGTCTAGTGTTTTTGTTTTTGCCTTTGTTTTGTCATAATTTAGTAACAACATGAATATATAGGCATCAATTATTGTCATGTGTACATGTTATTAAGGCAAACTGTAAATATTTTAGCGAATGATCCCTAGCTTATTTTACTAAAATTTACTTCTGCTTTATAGGCCAAAGAATGCAAAGCAGCCAGAACGTGAAGAAAAGCGGGTTTTGGGTCTGGTGTTGCTACGTGGGGAGAACTTGGTTTCCATGACAGTGGAAGGACCACCCCCAAAAGACGTAAGGAGTTTAATGGGCAGGACAGAACATTGGTGTGGAAGGACATCATATTATTTGAGATGATGCTAAATCAAGGTACAATGAGGCACAATGAATAGTATACATTTGTAAAGTAAAATGTGCCCAACACTTAATGTCAGTTCTTACTTGTCTGTATTTGGAGATTAAGGACTTTCTGATGAATTATTCTATGGGTTGGGTACTATCTAGATAAAGTTAAGAGTGGCTTATTTGTCTGAATTCATAAATTGACAGATGTACATTTAATCTGCTGAATGCCTCCAAGGTATACTTATCTAATGCTGTGAATATAGAACCTACTATAAGCTGGGTGGTAGGAAAAATGGTGGAAAACAGTGATCTTTTAGGAATAAGATTATTGATAGCTTTGGTAAATCATTTGATTTCAAACTAATTTTTCTTGTTTCAGACTGGCATTGCTCGGGTACCTCTTGCTGGAGCTGCAGGAGGTCCTGGGGTTGGCAGGGCAGCTGGCAGAGGAGTACCAGCTGGTGTACCAATTCCCCAGGCTCCTGCTGGATTAGCGGGCCCTGTCCGAGGGGTTGGGGGCCCATCCCAACAGGTGAGGAACTAGGAGGTTTTATATTATTGAGAGAAAGTGCCTAGAGGCAGAGTAGGTTTAAAAGCCTGAGTGCAAATCTTATACTATGTAAGCAGTATATGCTAATGAGGGTGCTTAAGGACAAATACACATTAAGAGGGGAAAAGATTAAAGAAAGCCACCTTGCTAAGAGTAATACAACACTTTTGGTGAGTAAAGAGAAATATGGTTGGGTAAACCAGAATTGCGAAAATGTAAAGGGACTTAATAGATTAAAATAGGGCATGTTGGATTTAAAGGGGGAGGTTTTAGTGTGCCATGATTTTTTAAATGAAAACAATGGAAGAAGTAAAAAATTGCTATAATTATTTCATATTTAATAAGCTGTGGTATTCACCATTTATTTTGTATTTGAATAATGAGAGGATGTGCCTTACCTTTACTATATCTGACCATGCCTTCTCAGGTAATGACTCCACAGGGAAGAGGCACTGTAGCAGCTGCTGCAGTTGCTGCTACTGCTAGCATTGCTGGAGCCCCAACTCAGTACCCCCCAGGACGGGGGACCCCACCCACTCCTGTGGGCCGAGCAACACCACCTCCAGGTAGGGAATCCATAAAGAAGTAAGATAATTTCGTTCTCAGGTATATATAGGTGTTGTTCTGTGAAAAGATTGTATCATCTTTAGAAGTGATAACTAAAAATACTATAAGAAGATACTGAACAAAGAACCTCACTAGTTGCTTGGAATATATTTTCTTTTAAACAAAGGTCTTCAATGAAAAGCTTTGGAATCTTTAGTTGAGGATGGCTTGTATGATAATGGTCCAGAGAATTGTTTAACTCTCTACTTAATATCTGGGTCCATTTCTTTAAGTATTATTTTGTATTTTTTTGGTGTATTATTAGCTGAGCTAATTTATGAGGTCTTTATTTCTGCCATTTTTCTTTTCTAGGCATTATGGCTCCTCCACCTGGAATGAGACCACCCATGGGCCCACCAATTGGGCTTCCCCCTGCTCGAGGGACGCCAATAGGCATGCCCCCTCCAGGAATGAGGCCTCCTCCACCAGGAATTAGAGGTGAGTGGTTACACTTCTGCACAGTGGTGTCAGCCAGGCCCTTGAATATTTGTATGATGTTTTCCTAACGGTTCCATGGAATTTTGCTTTTTTTTCCAGGTCCACCTCCCCCCGGAATGCGTCCACCAAGACCCTAGGATACTTACTGTTGATCCTTCTTACATCACTTTTTTCCCTGCAATGTGTCTTGTGAAACTGTGTAGAGTGTTTGTGAGCCTTTGTTCCCTCTTTGCTGCATTAATATTAGCTAATAAAATGCACAGAGCAATTAAACTGCAAGGTACTGCTGTATGTTGTATATTTTTTTTGCCTATTGACTTTGTTGAGGTCAGAGTAAAGACTGGGATTTTTCTGGTCTTGAAGTTACTATGTATGGGTGAGGTGAATTCTGTTAAGCAATGCATTTAAATAATTTTCTCTTTAATTCTTAATATAAATGGTTGTGATACCTGATTAAGCTTCCTAACTTTCACTTTGTGCATTGACTGATATCAGTCAGTAACCTTGACACAAGAAAACTCTTGACCAGGGTTTACGTGACTGGGCTAAGACTTAACACATGGCCTCCTCGACTTTATTGTGCCATAGATACCTGAAGGGAAGAAGGGATGGGATGAAATGCCTTTTAAGGCCATCTATGGAAGGAATATGTGATACTAAATCAGACTTTGTTCATTAAATCAAAGCATTTGGAATTGGAGATACTACTTTTTTTGGAAGTTTACCTCAGTTGATCACCTTTTATAGTATTTTTTGCCTTGTGTGATCAGAGTAGATGATGTGATCCTGGATTAATCATCAGTACCTACCAGTAAGTATGTACTTATGGGTTTTTAAATGAATGGAGGAACCTGGGTACTGGGAACTAGAGGAGATTTCATATTTGAGATAAGTGGAGTTACTTGCAAAATACAGGTAACTTATACCCTAAAATGATCGTTGACACTATTGAGTACAAATTATATCTAACTGCATCACTTAGTGATATACTGGAAGTGTTTAGAAGAGTGGACAGCCGCTTCCAGTTAGATAATTAAGGGATGCCTACATATGTAGGTCCAGTTTGAGTTGGTTATACAACAGTGAAGTCACTTTTAAAAGGAAGAGGAAGGAGGTTTTTAGGTTTTATGCTAAGTTTTCAACAAGGTAATGAGTCAGTCCTTATTGATTATAGCTTATAAAATACTAGTTAAAGATTGATACTAACTCCTTTAAAACTTAAGACTGGGGGCACCTGGGTGGCTCAGTTGGTTAAGTGGTTAAGTGCATGACTTAGGCTCAAGTCATGATCTCACAGTTGGTGGGTTCGAGCTCCACCTCCAGCTCTGTGCTGACAGCTCAGAGCCTGGATCTTGCTTCAGATTCTGTGTCTCCCTCTCTTTCTCTTCCCCTCCCTTGATCATCTCTGTCTCTGTCTCTCTCTCTGTCTCGTAAAAATAAATTGAAAATGTTAAAAAACATTTTTTAAATAAAAAAAAACTTAGAATGGTAAATTGATTTTACCAAAAGAGGTTGTAGGTATGTCACCATTTTCATCTTTGATTTTTTTATTTTTTTAAGGATTTTATTTTTATGTAGTCTCTACACCCAATGCAGGGCTCCAAATCATGACTGATCTCAAGAGTCCTGTGCTCTACCAAGTAAGCCAGCCAGGGATCCTTCCATTTCCGTCTATTAAATCATGATCTTTCAACTAATAGTCTCCCAAGGAAAAGGAACTCTCACAATTATTGCAATTAATTTCATCAAATTTATATGGTCTCTCCCAGAGTAGATTTTAGTACACTATCAGGTAGGGAATATAAAGTAGCCAGGTCTTCCTTGGTTTGGGAGATATTTACAATACAAATATGATACTTAAGAGATTGTGAATGTTACAAAGACATTTCTTAGTTACAGAGCCCCAGGCAAGGTACTTTATCTGGATCTCTGGATGCAAAGCCATTCTGTTAAGGTTAAATTGACTGATATAGATGACAGATAACTTTTACTCTAAGAGTTTTGTGGGTGGTATGAAAAGAGCCTTGTTTTCTTTGCATTTGGCTCTCTGGACCAATTTTTGAATAATTTGTGGTACTTAGTCTCTGTTTTGGAGGAAAACTTCCTTATTTCTATAGATCTGCTGACATGAATGGCCCTTAGATTTTTGGAATGAGTGATTGTGCACCATATGCAGAGAAAACCTGTTCTCTAATATCTTCTAAAGTAATGATGATGGCCCCTTTTGCAAGCTAGAGGTGAGTGAAAAGAACTTTAGATTTTGCAAGATGATTAGTTCTAAAGGTTGTTTTGATTTGGTGATAATGCTTTCTGCCTAGAACTTCCTTGAATTATTTGATAACTTTGATTGTGGAACATAAATTGAAAAAATACTTGGCACAGATATGCATATAAATTGCATGCTAAGTGTAAGATAAAAGTGGATCTATTTCTGTGGATTGCTAGATCTAAGCTTCTACCCAGAGTTCCATTGGGAACACATAATACCATAAAAGTTTTCAAACATCCAGGGCAGTAAATACTTGTCCCTTTGGATTTTTCCTCCATTGTGCATTCAGATGAATTGTACGTTATATCTAAAACATAGTTGGGCAGTGACTTCTTGATTCCCTGGTCACATTCATTGCATATCAATGTATGCATTGCATATCAATATATGTTTTCATTGTGGTTTAAGTAATAGTTTCAAATAGAATTCTGGGATTTAATAGTGCTTCCTTAAATCTTTGCTTTTAAGTTATTTATGGTATTTTGTGTTTATGCTTTGATAGGTAAACTGAACTTAGTATAAAAGTGTAAAAAGTAATGTTGCTTCTTCCTGCTTTTGTAAATTCATTGCTCTTTAATCATGTCAAATTTTAGAAGTAAATTTTTGTCAGCTTCATCAATATATAATTGATAAATAATATAATTTTAAGATATACTACATGATGATTTGCTATACATCTACATTGTGAAAAGATTAAAACAATAAGATTAGTTAACACATCCATCACTTTACATAGCTAACATTTCTTTTTTGTGTGTCTGTGTGGTGAGAACATTTAAGATCTACTCTTGGCAAATTTCAAATATTATAACACAGTGTTGTTAACAATGGTCCCCATGTTGTAAATTTGATCCCTAGAACTTACCCATCTTAATAATTAAAAGTCTTTGATCAGTATCTCCCCAATTTCTACACTAGTAAGCCCCTGGTAACCACCATTATATTCTGTTTCTAGGAGTTTAACTTTCTCAGGTTTCACATACAGAAGATAGCAGAAGTCTTGTAATTTTTGTAAACCTGTTTTATTTTTTGTAGGTCTTACCTTTTAGTAGAATAATATTAGTAATTTATGGAATTATGTGATAATAGTAATACTTGTCAAGAAATTTCATAATCTGATTTCAAAAATTAGGAAAAACACTATTGTCTTCATTTAGAATAAAACTTAATTGACTTGATCTATTAGAGCATATAAAGTTTTAAAACACATGTGACCCAGTTGATAATATATTGCCAGATTCTTACTCTTCTTTGCATTCCAGTACCCTGGGGACTGGCTATTCATTTAATAAATCTCAATATTTGAATTATATTAAATAAGTAAAGCAAGTCATGTTATCATGGGTTTTTTATATTGCAGTTTTTTCAGTCTTATGAAGTGCCTTTTTTCCCACACAGTTGATGACTCAGGAGGAGAGAACTTAACCACTCAATTTTCTGACATGTCACTGTGGATCCTACCTGCTAGTTTCTCAAGGAAGCTGAAAACCATATTAGTTACACTTAGGACAAACGTAAACCACTTCAGGTAAACTAACTTTTTAAAGAAAATTAATCGTGCATTATAGAGGCCTTGGCTAGGTTCATGATGACACAGGACCTTGTCTGAACATAATGATTTTAAAACTTGAGCTTAAATGACACTCTGAAATCTCGTCAATGTGCCTCAGTAGACTTTTTTAGAGAACATTAGTTTCAACAGAAAATGTTGGCTTACTGTGAGAACTTTGAATACTTAGAAGTGAGAGGTGTAGCAGTATACTTTGCCAGTACCTCAGATAATCCTCTTTTAAAAAATATTCATACATATTCTGAGCTCATTATTTTTCCCTTTTTTTAAAACATACATATGCTGTTGAAAGCAAAAAAGGAAGCTCATCCTTATATCTCAGAAGGCACATGCATATGCTGAGTGGAAGCAAGGACATGTAAAAGGGAGACTACTACTCATTGGATCACACATTGAGTGCCAGAGTCAGAGATAATCTAAGTGATGATGTCCAGGAAAATGGGGAACTAATATTTATGGAAAATATATTATGAAATACAGTGAGTATGGTAAGTGTCTTCAAATAGACACCATTGATTTTGAGGACAGTTTATGTTGTTTTAGTTTTTGTTCATTTGTCTGCAGTAATCCATGTATATAGAGCCTGTTACACAGTAGATGTTTAAGAAATGTCAGCATTACTATTTATTTTTTAATGTTAGGATGCAAGTTTTTAGATTCATTATAGTTCCTTCCATATAGTGTAATGTATGTGATTACAATCTAGGCCAATCTAATATCTAGCTAATATTAGCTTTTCCTAAATAGGAGCCAGTCAAAACTATTTGCTGTTTATTAGGACTTGTTTTAGTGAAGCTGGGTACCTTGTCATGAAGTTTACCTGTTAGTTATTTTTGGTAAAAAATGGAAATTAAAAAAAAGTTCTGTTTGATTTTACAGGGGTAAGAAGATCTCTTCTTAGTGAAATGATAAAGGCCCAATAAGAGAGCAGTATTTGAAATCCAGTCCCAAGGATATGTTTGTTCTATATGTGAATGTTGATTTACAGCTTCAGGTGTTAATGCAGCAAACCCATCTCTGCCAAAAGTGAGTAGACAATATAGGACAGCTATAGTATACTTCATTCAGCTTCTAAAATGATAAATGAAGAAACCTCAAGGGACTTTTTCCTTGTACTAAAAGGGATGTTGCATCTTGGTCCTGTTATCCTCTGGTGAAAGGAATGCAGACTAGAATAAACAGGTCCATTAGTTTGTTCTGCATTCAGTATCACCTTACTTGTTTCTGTAACCTGTATTGCTAACATCATGTGTTTTCTTGTTGTTGTTGTTTTTAATTTATTGTCAAGTTAGTTAACATACAGTGTATACAGTGTATAGTGTATACCATGTCATCTTGGCTTTGGAAATAGATTCCTGTGACTCATCACTTACATACAATACCCAGTGCTCATCCCAACAAGTGCCCTCTTCAGTGCCCATCACCCATTATCCCCGCCCCCCAACCCCCCACCCCCATCAACCCTTAGCTTGTTTTCTGCAAATAAGAGTCTCTTATGGTTTGCTTTTTGCCTATAATTTAGGAAGTTCTAATGTGGAATAGAAATGATTAGTAGAAGAAGACTAGACTGGGTTAATTTTCTTTGGGGAGTAAGATTAATGTTAAAAAGTCGATGAGCTAGCTAGAACTCAAGAAAAAGCCTCTTAGAGCAACCAGATGTTTAACTTTGAATTTTTTCAGTTTGTTAGATGATTTGGTTATAGAAGTGGATTAGAAGCTATTATATTTAGTTCTAAGACACTGAAGATCTTGATATAATTCTGGCACATGGCTAGGGTTTTATGATCTTTAATTTTCCCGATATTTTCACCTTAATTCTAGGTCAGTTGAATTATATTGCTGTCATTTACTGACATTGTTACATAAAGATGATCATAATTGTCCTAAGCGAAAAGAAACTCCATAAGTAGAAATGTACTCTCTGAAGGTATTTCCTTCACAGACTTGTAGTAGTTGTTGGGAAAGACCTTGACTGGATTTATGATGAGTTATGTTTACTGAGTATGATGAAGTGAATCTCAGTGTGAGTACTCTGAAGTCCAGCCTAAGTGTCATCCCAAAGACTTAGGACATAAATTTTCTGAGCATACACTTACACTATAAATTTTGCAAGATATTTTGAGCAATATTGTGCATATTAGGGGAATGGAACTGTAAGTTTTTCCAGTGAACTAAAGAGAGGTGGATTTTAAATTCCTCTACTGCAGTTTCCTTTTGTAGAGTATCTTCTGTGTTTGTAGCATTTGTAAATTTATCTCAACTTTGTCTTTTTCATTATGAATTTCAAGTGATATATTCAAGAGACTAAAAACATAGTAGCTACTATGTTGTTTTCTTTATATTACATACAACTATAATCATTCAGTTCCAACCTCATACCTGTTTTGTGAGAGCATGTCCCCAAAGGCAGCTCCAAGTACAACATGAATAAGAAAATGAGTTTGTTGTTGAGATATTTATTTGGTCTAAAATAAGTCATGTTTTAAGCAGAATGCTAAAGATACATTCAGATGGATTACTTTAGTTAATTTTATTTCTGTATGCACTTTATTTTTTATTTAAATATTTTTTAAATGTTTTTTTATTTTTTTCTAGGAGAGAGAGAGAGAGACAGCGTGAGCAGGGGAGGGTCAGAGAGAGAGGGAGTCACAGACTCTGAAACAGGCTCCAGGCTCTGAGCTGGCAGTCAGCACAGAGCCCGACGCGGGGCTCGAACCTACGAACCGCAAGATCATGACCTAAGCGAAAGTCGGAAGCTTAACTGACTAAGCCACCCAGGCGCCCCTGCACTTTATTTTTTAAAAGTAATTAAGTTATTTTTAAATTTACATCCAAGTTAGTTAGTGTATAGTGTGCAACAATGATTTCAGGAGTAGATTGCTTAATGCCCCTTACCCATTTAACCCATCCCCCCTCTAAGAACCTCTCCAGTAACCCTCTGTTTATTCTCTATATTTAAGAGTCTCTTATGTTTTGCCCCCTTTCTGTTTTTATATT